>NC_091171.1:45800942-45805942 GCF_040958095.1 Procambarus clarkii
CTCCTTTAGCCTTTCCTCGTAGCTCAATCCTCTCAGTTCCGGGACGAGCCTGGTGGCATACCGCTGAATCTTCTCTAACTTTGTCTTGTGTTTAACTAGGTATGGACTCCAGGCTGGAGCTGCATACTCCAGGATTGGTCTTACATAAGTGGTATACAGGGTTCTGAAAGATTCCTTACACAAGTTTCTGAAGGCAGTTCTTATGTTGGCCAGTCTAGCATATGCCGCTGATGATATTCTTTTGATGTGGGCCTCTGGGGACAGGTTCGGTGTGATATCAACCCCCAGATCCTTCTCTCTATTTGATTCTTGCAGGATTTCCCCTCCCAGATGATACCTTGTGTTCAGCCTCCTGCTCCCTTCGCCTAATTTCATCACCTTACACTTTCCAGAGTTGAACTTCAGCAGCCATTTTCTAGACCATTCCTCCAGTTTATCCAGGTCATCCTGTAGTCTCTGTCTATCTTCATCCGTCTTGATTCTTCTCATAATTTTTGCATCATCAGCAAACATCGAGAGGAATGAGTCTATACCCTCTGGAAGATCGTTCACATATATTAGAAACAGGATGGGTCCAAGTACTGAGCCCTGTGGGACTCCGCTGGTGACATCTCGCCACTCTGATGTCTTCCCCCTCACCGTTACTCGCTGTTTCCTGTTGCTTAAGTACTCCCTTATCCACTGGAGCACCTTACCTTTTACTCCTGCCTGTTGCTCCAACTTTTTTAACAGACTTTTATGGGGTACTGTGTCAAAGGCTTTTTGGCAATCCAGGAAAATGCAGTCGGCCCACGTACGTGTACGTGTACGTGTACACGTACACGTGTGTGTGTGTGTGTGTGTGTGTGTGTGTACTCACCTAGTTGTGTTTGCGGGGGTTGAGCTCTGGCTCTTTGGTCCCGCCTCTCAACCGTCAATCAACAGGTGTACAGATTCCTGAGCCTATCGGGCTCTGTCATATCTACACTTGAAACTGTGTATGGAATCAGCCTCCACCACATCACCCCCTAATGCATTCCATTTGTCAACCACTCTGACACTAAAAAAGTTCTTTCTAATATCTCTGTGGCTCATTTGGGCACTCAGTTTCCACCTGTGTCCCCTTGTGCGTGTTCCCCTTGTGTTAAATAGACTGTCTTTATCTACCCTATCAATCCCCTTCAGAATCTTGAATGTGGTGATCATGTCCCCCCTAACTCTTCTGTCTTCCAGCGAAGTGAGGTTTAATTCCCGAAGTCTCTCCTCGTAGCTCATACCTCTCAGCTCGGGTACTAGTCTGGTGGCAAACCTTTGAACCTTTTCCAGTTTAGTCTTATCCTTGACTAGATATGGACTCCATGCTGGGGCTGCATACTCCAGGATTGGCCTGACATATGTGGTATACAAAGTTCTGAATGATTCTTTACACAAGTTTCTGAATGCCGTTCGTATGTTGGCCAGCCTGGCATATGCCGCTGATGTTATCCGCTTGATATGTGCTGCAGGAGACAGGTCTGGCGTGATATCAACCCCCAAGTCGTTTTCCTTCTCTGACTCCTGAAGAATTTCCTCTCCCAGATGATACCTTGTATCTGGCCTCCTGCTCCCTACACCTATCTTCATTACATTACATTTGGTTGGGTTAAACTCTAACAACCATTTGTTCGACCATTCCTTCAGCTTGTCTAGGTCTTCTTGAAGCCTCAAACAGTCCTCTTCTGTTTTAATCCTTCTCATAATTTTAGCATCGTCCGCAAACATTGAGAGAAATGAATCGATACCCTCCAGGAGATCATTTACATATATCAGAAACAAGATAGGACCGAGTACAGAGCCCTGTGGGACTCCACTGGTGACTTCACGCCAATCGGAGGTCTCACCCCTCACCGTAACTCTCTGCTTCCTATTGCTTAGATACTCCCTTATCCACTGGAGCACCTTACCAGCTACACCTGCCTGTCTCTCCAGCTTATGTACCAGCCTCTTATGCGGTACTGTGTAGCGTGAGAAGGTAGGGTGGGCCTCACCGCAATTGAAGCAGCTAGCCTGGAGAGAAGTGCACTCGGACTTAGCATGATCATCGTCCCCACACATGGGGCATAGATACACAGTACTTGTGCATTTGAGGACACCGTGCCCGAACTTCCAACACTTATTGCAAAGCCTATGAGAGGTAATGTACTCCTGAACGGAGCATCTGGCGCCAGCAAGAATAATAGAGACCGGAAGGGCCCCTTACTATCAAAGGTGATTTTTACAACTCGAAGGAGCTGACAAGACGACCACGAGAGGATCGAGTAAACGTGTCCATCTGGAGGACAGAATGGTCTTAGGTTTCGAGGTTATGTTTAATATCCTCATGGCAGTCTTTGAGGTCCCTAACACCAGTTGCAACATGGTGTGGGAGGAGAACAGTGCCAACACTGGCATTTAACGAAGCGTTTTTGGAGACCCGAACAGGGGTCTCCACAATGCAGGACAAAGCGGCTAAGCGAGTAGCTACATCCTGAGAAGGAACAGCGACGACACGAGTACCGTAACTGGTGGAGTTAAAGGCAACAGAGGCATCTACCGAATCAACAAGGTGTTTATGGAGGGAAAAATCGTCAGGAGTAGAATCCAGATGGTGGAGATCAAAAGTATTTAGCCTACCACCGAAAAAGTTCTTCCTAACGTCCCTGTGGCTCATTTGGTTACTAAGTGTCCACCTGTGCCCCCTTGTTCTGGTATCACACTTGCTAAATAGTTTATATTTATCTACCCTGTCGATTCCTCTAATAATTTTATAGGTGGTCATCATGTCTCCCCCTAACTCTTCTGTTTTCCGGTGTCGTGAGGTTTAGTTCCAGTAATCTTTCCTCATAGCACATACCATTCGCCTAGGGGGCCAGCCTGATGGCATACCTCTGAACATTTTCTAACTTCGTTTTGTGTTTGACTAGATGTGGACTCCACGCTGAGGCGCATATTCCAGTATTGGTCTGACATATGAGGTATACAAAGCTCTGAATGATTCCTTACACAAGTTTCTAAAGGAAATTCTTATGTTTGCCAGCTCAGGGGACAGGTCTGGCATGATATCAGCCCCCAGATCTTTCTCTCTCCCAGATTCCTGAAGGATTTCATCTTCCAACTGGTACCATGTGTGTGTTTGGTCTCCTGCTCCCTACACCTATCTGAATCACTTTACACTTGCTCGAGTTAAATTTTAGTAGTCATTTGTTGGTCCATTCCTTCAGTCTGTAAAGGTCATCTTTTAGTCTCTTGCTGTCCTCCTCTGTCTTATTCCTTTTCTCAAGATCTTCTCTTGCTTCGCATGGTAAACAAGTTAAGGAAATTGGTCCGTAGTTTAGGTCCTCCTGCCAGTGTAGGAGGTTCTGAACCCTTTTGGGTATATTGGCACTACATTATCTGTCTTCCAACTTCCTGGTAGGTCTTCTGTTTCAGTAATCAGTAAGAGCAAGATATCTGAGACAATAACAGTAATCAGTAAGAACATCTGAGATGAGAAGAGAATAATCAGTAAGAACATTTGAGAAGAGACTAATCAGTATGAACATCTGAGATGAGAAGAGTAATCAGTAAGAACATCTGAGAAGAGAATAATCAGGAAGAACTTCTGAAAACACAGTAATCAATAAGAATATCTGAAAAAAGAGTAATCAGTAAAAAACATCTGAGGAGAGTAATCAGTAAGTACAAGACAACATCAGAGAACACAATAATCAGCGAGAACAACATCAGAGAACAAGACAACATCAGAGAACACAATAATCAGCGAGAACAAGGCAACATCAGAGAACACAATCAGCGAGAACATGACATCAGAGAACACAATAATCAGGGAGAACAAGACATCAGACACAACAATCACCGAGAACAACATCAGAAAACACAATAATCAGCGAGAATAAGACATCAGAGAACACAATAATCAACGAGAACAAAACAACATCAGAGAACACAATAATCAACGAGAACAAAACAACATCAGAGAACAAGACAACATCAGAGAACACAACAATCAGGGAGAACAAGGCAATATCAGAGAGAACAAGACATCAGAGAACACAATAATCAGGGAGAACAAGACTACTCAACAGGACAACAAAAGGACAGACAGGATGTGTTGTGTTCCCAGTTCGGATGACATGTTGCCAATCATCTTCGCAGCTTGAAGTCTTTGTTTATTCTCCCTGTACTCAAGGATGGATCCTGACCTCAGACAACACTCACAATACCTCAGTACACCTTACCCAATACTGACCTTATGATAATATACAGTTCCAAATACAGGCCACTCTTTGTTCTTCTCTGCAGGAACCTTCGCCGAAGCCAGACACGACTCAGAGCAGCTGTTGAAAGTTGTTCAACACAATTTATAATGTGGCAAGCCATATCAATATTAAAAAAATTAAGGTAAGTGAACATTTTATTTTCAGAAATATAAATATCTGTATATTTCATAATTCCGACAAATAACTCAAAACATATAAAGATATGAGTACGTACTTGAAGCTCTTAACGTCATCATTTATGGATGAGAACGTGGAACAGTGTTGTAGTGATGACCCTGCCACATTACTAAACACGACTATCACTAAAAAAAAAAAAAAAAAGTCGCGGCTAAGAACATTTCATCAAGTCACTATAATATCTAGTTTCAAATATTCAAGGTATAAGACATTATAATCACGGTAGAACTACACTTACTCATAATGGCGAATGGCGGACACCCCATGATTGGTGGTGGCTGTGGTGGAGGGTAGTAACCATAATATTACTGTTGGTGGTGGCTGTAGTGGAGGAAATCAACCATAATCTTTCTGTTGGTGGTGGAATGCAGACACTATAACCTTATTGTTGGTGATGGCTGTAGTGGAAAGCTGGAACCGTAATCTTTCTGTTTGTCGGGAAAGGCAACAACTATAATCTTACTGTTGGTGGTGGCTGTTGTGGAGGGCAGCAACCATAATCTTTCGTTGGCAGTGGAATCCAGCAACTGTAATCTTTCTGTTGGC
>NC_091171.1:45810942-45855942 GCF_040958095.1 Procambarus clarkii
ATATATATGTATATATATATATATATATATATATATATATATATATGTATATATATATATATATATATATATATATATATATATATATATATATGTATATATATATATATATATATATATATGTATATGTATATATATATATATATATATATATATATATATATATATATATATATATATATATATATATATATATATATGTATATATATATTAGTATATTTTGGTAGCAGTCTTTCCTGTAGACATATTTTATTAAAAATGACCGAAAAAGTAAGATTAATAATTCTAACACGAATTTTCTCAATCTTTCGTACATTATGCTTCACTGTTGGAGGTAAATCAAAAATCACTTCTCCAAAAAAATAAAAATGAATTTTGGAGAAGTGATTTTTGATTTACCTCCAACAGTGAAGCATAATGTACGAAAGATTGAGAAAATTCGTGTTAGAATTATTAATCTTACTTTTTCGGTCATTTTTAATAAAGTATATATATATATATATATATATGTATATATATATATATATATATGTATATATATATATATATATATATATATATATATATATGTATATATATATATATATATATATATATATATATATATATATATGTATATATATATGTATATATATATGTATATATATATATATATATATATATGTATATATATATATATATATATATATATATATATATGTATATATATATATATATGTATATATATATATATATATATATATATATATATATATATATATATATATATATACGTATGTATATATATATGTATGTATATATGTACATATGTATGCATATATCAGGTACATATATATATAAACATATATATATCATATATATATATATATGTATATATATATCAGGAGTGATTTTACAGATCGAGTGATGGGTATAAATAGGCAGGAGAGAATGGTGAAGTGAGGTGAGGTACAATACGTGGACAACGCAGACGGCCCTTGGCCCATCAGATGCAGCCAATTGGCCTATCTGATGTAGCCCAATGTAATGTACAATTGTACATTACTCTTGTTCTTTGTACACATATTCTACTGAATAACAATTATTATTATAATTTATTATAACATTGATGTATTACACGGCACAAAATAATCCCAACGTGTTGCAATTGGAGTCACTCGTTTCGGAAATAATACTGGACATTTAACAAAACTAAATTCAGTTGCTACCAAAAAGTCTCTTAAAAAAATAAATTACGGTGAAAAATACAAGACGACCCCTACCTGACGCAGATTATAAGAGAGATCCCTACTTGATGTACACTACAAGAGAGACTATTCCTGTTGTAGACTACAAGAGACCATTCCTAATGTAGAATACAAGAGACCATTCCTGAAGTAGTCTACAAGAGAGACCATTCCTAATGTAGACTACAAGAGACCATTCCTAATGTAGACTACAAGAGACCATTCCTGAAGTAGTCCACAAGAGAGACCATTCCTAATGTAGACTACAAGAGACCATTCCTAATGTAGAATACAAGAGGCCATTCCTTAAGTAGTCTACAAGAGAGACCATTCCTGAAGTAGTCTACAAGAGACCACTCCTAATGTAGACTACAAGAGACCATTCCTAATGTAGACTACAAGAGAGACCATTCCAGATGTAGACTACAATAGAGCTCCTATCTCACGTAGACTACCAAAGATATACTACCTGATGTAGACCATACGAGATCCAACCTGATGTAGGCAAGAGAGGTCCTACCCGATGTGCACTCCCTTGTGGATACCTTATGGAGGTTCCGTGGATCACCGACCCCGAGGCCTGCCCTCCCACCAGGCCTTCCGGTTTGTCGTCTGGTCAACCAAGGAGGCCAACCTGAACTACATCCTACCTGTGGTAGACTACGATACATCCTACATGATGTAGACAAGAGGAGATCCTATCTGAATGTAGACTACAAGATACCGCTTACCTGAATGTAGACTACAAGTGAAAGCCCTACCTGATGTAAATTGCAAGAGACCCTACCTAATGTAGATTGCAAGAGACTATACCAGATGTGGGCAGAGATCCTACTTGATGTAAACTAGAGATCTTACCTAATGAAGACTACAAGACAGACCCTACCTGATGTAGACTACAAGATAGACCCTACCTGATGTAGACTACAAGATAGACCCCTACCTGATGTAGACTACAAGATAGACCCTACCTGATGTAGACTACAAGATAGACCCTACCTGATGTAGACAACAAGACAGACCCTACCTGATGTAGACTACAAGACAGAACCCTACCTGATGTAGACTACAAGATAGACCCTGCCTGATGTAGTCTACAAGACAGACACTACCTGATGTAGACTACAAGACAGACCCTACCTGATGTAGACTACAAGACAGACCCTACCTGATGTAGACTACAAGAAAGACCCTACCTGATGTAGACTACAAGACAGACCCTACCTGATGTAGACTACAAGATAGACCCTACCTGATGTAGACTACAAGATAGACCCTACCTGATGTAGACTACAAGACAGACCCTACCTGATGTAGACTACAAGATAGACCCTACCTGATGTAGACTACAAGACAGACCCTACCTGATGTAGACTACAAGATAGACCCTACCTGATGTAGACTACAAGATAGACCCTACCTGATGTAGACTACAAGACGGACCCTACCTGATGTAGACTACAAGACGGACCCTACCTGATGTAGACTACAAGACAGACCCTACCTGATGTAGACTACAAGACGGACCCTACCTGATGTAGACTACAAGACGGACCCTACCTGATGTAGACTACAAGATAGACCCTACCTGATGTAGACTACAAGACGGACCCTACCTGATGTAGACTACAAGATAGACCCTACCTGATGTAGACTACAAGATAGACCCTACCTGATGTAGACTACAAGACGGACCCTACCTGATGTAGACTACAAGACAGACCCTACCTGATGTAGACTACAAGACGGACCCTACCTGATGTAGACTACAAGACGGACCCTACCTGATGTAGACTACAAGATAGACCCTACCTGATGTAGACTACAAGACAGACCCTACCTGATGTAGACTACAAGAGAGACCCTACCTGATGTAGACTACAAGACAGACCCTACCTGATGTAGACTACAAGACAGACCCTACCTGATGTAGACTACAAGACGGACCCTACCTGATGTAGACTACAAGACGGACCCTACCTGATGTAGACTACAAGATAGACCCTACCTGATGTAGACTACAAGACAGACCCTACCTGATGTAGACTACAAGACGGACCCTACCTGATGTAGACTACAAGACGGACCCTACCTGATGTAGACTACAAGATAGACCCTACCTGATGTAGACTACAAGACAGACCCTACCTGATGTAGACTACAAGACAGACCCTACCTGATGTAGACTACAAGACGGACCCTACCTGATGTAGACTACAAGATAGACCCTACCTGATGTAGACTACAAGACAGACCCTACCTGATGTAGACTACAAGACAGACCCTACCTGATGTAGACTACAAGACGGACCCTACCTGATGTAGACTACAAGACGGACCCTACCTGATGTAGACTACAAGACAGACCCTACCTGATGTAGACTACAAGACGGACCCTACATGATGTAGACTACAAGACGGACCCTACCTGATGTAGACTACAAGACGGACCCTACCTGATGTAGACTACAAGACAGACCCTACCTGATGTAGACTACAAGACGGACCCTACCTGATGTAGACTACAAGACGGACCCTACCTGATGTAGACTACAAGATAGACCCTACCTGATGTAGACTACAAGACAGACCCTACCTGATGTAGACTACAAGAGAGACCCTACCTGATGTAGACTACAAGACAGACCCTACCTGATGTAGACTACAAGACAGACCCTACCTGATGTAGACTACAAGACGGACCCTACCTGATGTAGACTACAAGATAGACCCTACCTGATGTAGACTACAAGACGGACCCTACCTGATGTAGACTACAAGACAGACCCTACCTGATGTAGACTACAAGATAGACCCTACCTGATGTAGACTACAAGACAGACCCTACCTGATGTAGACTACAAGACAGACCCTACCTGATGTAGACTACAAGACGGACCCTACCTGATGTAGACTACAAGACAGACCCTACCTGATGTAGACTACAAGACAGACCCTACCTGATGTAGACTACAAGACGGACCCTACCTGATGTAGACTACAAGACAGACCCTACCTGATGTAGACTACAAGACAGACCCTACCTGATGTAGACTACAAGACAGACCCTACCTGATGTAGACTACAAGACGGACCCTACCTGATGTAGACTACAAGATAGACCCTACCTGATGTAGACTACAAGACAGACCCTACCTGATGTAGACTACAAGACAGACCCTACCTGATGTAGACTACAAGACGGACCCTACCTGATGTAGACTACAAGATAGACCCTACCTGATGTAGACTACAAGACAGACCCTACCTGATGTAGACTACAAGACAGACCCTACCTGATGTAGACTACAAGACGGACCCTACCTGATGTAGACTACAAGACGGACCCTACCTGATGTAGACTACAAGACAGACCCTACCTGATGTAGACTACAAGACGGACCCTACATGATGTAGACTACAAGACGGACCCTACCTGATGTAGACTACAAGACTGACCCTACCTGATGTAGACTACAAGACAGACCCTACCTGATGTAGACTACAAGACGGACCCTACCTGATGTAGACTACAAGACGGACCCTACCTGATGTAGACTACAAGACAGACCCTACCTGATGTAGACTACAAGACGGACCCTACCTGATGTAGACTACAAGACGGACCCTACCTGATGTAGACTACAAGATAGACCCTACCTGATGTAGACTACAAGACAGACCCTACCTGATGTAGACTACAAGAGAGACCCTACCTGATGTAGACTACAAGACAGACCCTACCTGATGTAGACTACAAGACAGACCCTACCTGATGTAGACTACAAGACGGACCCTACCTGATGTAGACTACAAGATAGACCCTACCTGATGTAGACTACAAGACGGACCCTACCTGATGTAGACTACAAGACAGACCCTACCTGATGTAGACTACAAGATAGACCCTACCTGATGTAGACTACAAGACAGACCCTACCTGATGTAGACTACAAGACAGACCCTACCTGATGTAGACTACAAGACGGACCCTACCTGATGTAGACTACAAGACAGACCCTACCTGATGTAGACTACAAGACAGACCCTACCTGATGTAGACTACAAGACGGACCCTACCTGATGTAGACTACAAGACAGACCCTACCTGATGTAGACTACAAGACAGACCCTACCTGATGTAGACTACAAGACAGACCCTACCTGATGTAGACTACAAGACAGACCCTACCTGATGTAGACTACAAGATAGACCCTACCTGATGTAGACTACAAGACAGACCCTATCTGGTGTCATTTATCCTCCCGGAGTAATTTTATGCATAACCAGACGCTAGAGATTTAAATGGACTTGAGGAGAGAATTTGTTAAAGGATAACATATATTATTACCTACCACCTTTGGGTTGTAGGTAGACAGACTGGGGACTATACCTTGGAAGGAATGTTCTACTCTAATTGTTGGATTTATTAAAGGCGAAAATTTTGGTAAAGCACACGGCATCATGACACAGCAGTGACCAGTGTTCACTCCTCCAACCCATGGAACTGTAGCTCTCGACACCAAGGTGTACAGGTAAGTGTGCAATTATCAAAATAAAGCACCATGCCAGAATGACTATACAGAACTGGCTGTGGTGTTATATATTACAGTATAAGTGAAATGTGTTCCTCTTGTTGTAATGTTCATCTGTGATACATAAGTCATAATGTACAAAGTATTCAAGAGTTCCTAGAAGTCATTCATGATGCCAATACAGAGCAAAAAGATGGTAGATGTCAAAGGAATCAGTTTCACCATAGACTTGATTAAAGGACATTCGGCATACGTGATGGTGTGCCAAAGAAAACTGAATTTTCGATCATCCTGAAAAATCAAGATATTCCACTCGAAGATGATTGACAGTAAGTGAAGCAATGCTGTCCTGACAGTAAGGTGCAGGTCTCTGCTCCATTAAGTGACCTTAATCTTGTGTGACCAACACGTGACATGGCCAGACGTTAAATATTTTATATTTCTGTCATAGAAAAAAGGACACGGGAACAGATCACGTTTGCTGGTAAACACTATTACTAGTAGTAGTTAACCATCTATCTTTCTAACGGTTGTGGATCACATTTTGAATGATGATAGAAATCTGAATACGGAATTAGCTTCTGAGGAATGAACATGCCTACTTTGGTAAAGGCAACACCAATATGGATGTGGTAGGCAGCTAAACTCAACTGCTAAAGATGAGATACAATCAATGTAGACGAGGAGTCCCAATAACGTGGCTGAAATATGTTGACCAAACCACACACTAGAAGGTAAAGGGACAACGACGTTTCGGTCCGTCCTGGACCACTCTCAAGTCAATTGTGGTGAGGGAAGTTGTTGTTGTTGTTGTTATAGATTCAGCTACTCGAAACAAGTTCCAAGTAGCACGGGCTATGGTGAGCCCGTAACTTACCTGGCACAGGAGCGGGGCAAGTAGCACGGGCTATGGTGAGCCCGTAACTTACCTGGCACAGGAGCGGGGCAAGTAGCACGGGCTATGGTGAGCCCGTAACTTACCTGGCACAGGAGCGGGGCAAGTAGCACGGGCTATGGTGAGCCCGTAACTTACCTGGCACAGGAGCGGGGCAAGTAGCACGGGCTATGGTGAGCCCGTAACTTACCTGGCACAGGAGCGGGGCAAGTAGCACGGGCTATGGTGAGCCCGTAACTTACCTGGCACAGGAGCGGGGCAAGTAGCACGGGCTATGGTGAGCCCGTAACTTACCTGGCACAGGAGCGGGGCAAGTAGGACGGGCTATGGTGAGCCCGTAGTGGACTTACCTGGCACAGGAGCGGTGCTGTGATGAGGGAAGGAGGTGAAGGCAATAAATAGGCAAGAGAGAGAGGTGAGGAGAAGAAAATCTTAGAGGAAGGAAAAGCAAGGCAAAAGGTACGAAAGGTAAGGTGTAATAAAGGTGATAGCAATAGGAATAAGAATAAAAGAACATAAGAACAAAGGTAACTGCAGAAGGCCTATTGGCCCATATGAGGCAGCTCCTATTCACACCCAACCAATAAGGAGATAGTAATAGGAATAAGAAGGAGATAGTAATAGGAATAAGAAGGAGATAGTAATAGGAATAAGCAAGGGATCGAAAGAGAAAACAATGGAAAGAAAAACAAACAGGAAAGAGAAAGAAAGATAAATGGAAGGGTAAGCTTATGTTAAGTCACATTTGTTAGAAAGTTTAGCATTTGAGTATATACTGTGAAAGGTAGGAGTCAACAGCAACAAAGCCAGGACTCAAGTTCATGTTGGATACGTTTTGTATTAGAGCCGATTCAACAAGAAGGCGTCTGTGTAGAGGCAGGAAAGATTGTTTTGGAGGAAGACCAATCAACAGGATGATTAGAATCCCTAACATGACAAAAGAGAGCATTGTTTGTGTCTGCAGACTTAACACTTCTTTTATGTTCTTTAATTTAAGTTTGTCATTAAGGTGCAGGTCCTGGACCTTGAGAATGGTCCAGGACGGACCGAACCGTCGTCGTCCCTTCATCTTCTAGTGTGTGGTTTGGTCAACATACAGCCAATGTTGAATTTACATCACCACCGGATGAGAAGGGTTGAAAGACTCCAGAGTTATGTAAGCGCATTTAGTCAACTACAATAACAAACCAATTGGAAATATGTCGCCAAATGTGACTACATTTGTAGTCACTACCAGTAGTGACTACATTCGCGAAGGACTAAAGCTGTAAGTGTTAGTAAAGCGGCATCATGGTATCAATCTCTACCAGTCTTGTATTTGAAGAGTGCTACTTATTTCTCTGCCAGGATGACAAGAGGGTTCCACCGAGTGGTTCTAGGGGAATGCCGACTACCAGAGAGCATGCAGGGAGTTCCTGCTGAATGGTCCCGAGGGAACTGCATGCCACCAGGAAAAATTCTATTCCACTGATTGCTCCAACAGTATCTACGACCACCGTGAGGCAAGGAGCTCCTCAGAGTGGTCACATGAGGTTGTCCACGACCAGGAGCGAAGGGATTTTGTTGAGCGGTCCATCGAGGCAAAATGTTCCTCAGATTTGTCCCATGGGGACAGCCAACCACCAAGAGACAAGTGTGCTGCGGTGTTATATATTACAGTATAAGTGAAATGTGTTCCTCTTGTTGTAATGTTTATCTGTGATACATAAGTCAATAAACAGATAAAACAATTCTTTTAGTATAAAAAAAAAAGTTGAGTGTGGCAAGATTACTCCATGTTAAGCAAGACGGACAGGATTTCCTAAATGTCAACCCTGATTAATGGGGCAGAGTAGGCAGGATATACGCGACCAGGCGCATAAATATGGTAAAAAGATTATAAGGAAACATTGAACAATGAAGGTAATGCGAAATACAAATGCACTAATGCAAAAGAACAACATATTAGAGTAGAGTAGTGGAGTACAATTTCATCCAGATCAAGCACAAAAATGCAACTGAAAAACACTCCCGATAAGCAACATCTACATTATTAGAAATTAGTTCAACAATGTAGATAATGGTAAATATGAATGCATAAATGATTTGGGAGTATTGATTAGCATAAACACCAGGACACCAGTGTATGACTGTAAGCATAGGGCAATAAGATACTTGACTTGTCATCTAGAAAAGTTAGTTTACATCTAGAAAAATTAGTATAGAAATATTTATGTTATCCAACAACGCTACCATGAGCTAGTTTGGTAACCATAGCCTACTGCAGGACATAAATTCTAATGAAAATGTGAAAGAATTTGAAAAACGAAGTTAATTCCAAGCATCAGCATTGCAATTTGATACATTTTTATTTACCTAGCTTAAATATAAGCAACATATTGCAGCAGCGTGAACAAAACACAAGAACATTGCATCACTAACGCCAATACTTCATAAAGCTGACTAACAACAGCTGGACTGGACATATGCACGAGTGGAAATAACGTTGTCAACAAAACCCGCATCACACAGCTGCCTTGGATGTCAAAAATGTGGTTCTATACACTTTTGAACTTTTTTATGGCTCACCTAACAAATCTAACCTAACCTAATCCAAGTTAATAGGCCTACAACTGAAGCCTATAATTACAAGGAAAATCTAATTAATATTTAAGTTATGAGTAACTTACAAGAAAAATCTAATTAATATTAAAGTTATGAGTAACCTGAAGCTCAAGGATGTCACAAATCAAAAGGCTAACACACCTCCCAGCCGGTCCTCATAAACAATAGGCCAATACTCGCACCTCCAGCGAGATTATAAAATTAATCACCGGAAAACCAACAAATTCTACATAAACCTTAGTGTGAGACACTAGACAACACTCCCACTGAACACTGAAGAGTTAATCGACATTGAACTATTTAATTTGTAAAATACATAAAACTTTGGTGATTTATTAATATATATTTATAACAGGTACTCTGCGATATGACTTTAACAACCCCTCGACCATGTATTTTACTCACACGGTGAAACAATGGGGAGAGAGGCGGCCGTTACCATCACGGATTAAGAGTTTTTACTGACCATAGGAGTGTAGTGAAGGTCGACTACGGTAGGTGGAAGTTGGGTGGCGGTAGAGCTGTAAATCTAGTGATGGTGAACACTCTTCAGACCTTGCCAAAAACACACTACAGGCGTCTCTTGATATCTTGACTCTGCTCTCCGACACAGGAAACACCCACAGATGCCATCTCTCCAGATGATATTTGACTGTATCTTATAACAATAAAGTTAATTAATGTTCACATCAAAATATAATTAATGATAATCTTTTAGGAGATAAGTTATTTGTTTTTAATGTTTGCAAACTCTTCGCATTTAACAGAAGATGTGTTGGTGGTACATGGTTGGTGGTACGAGGCTATTACAAGAGGATGAGGGTTTTGGCTGTTATCTCTTTAACCTTCAAGGCGATAAGAATTAGCTGGATTTGCTACGTTCTATTGGCTTATTCATTAAAGTTTAAACAAAAAGTATTTGAGTTTAATTCATAATCAATAAGAATTTTTTTTAGAAACAATACTTTGAGAGAGCAGTTATATTTTCGACTAATTTACACTCAACTCCTAAAGAAATAACAGCAATATTATGGTATCTAAAGCTAGTCATATTATAAGATTATTAATGATGGTACCAGAGTCAGTTTTATGCGATATTGCACTGAGGCTGCATTCTATAAAAGAGCTGACATACATTTACTCATTAGTAACCATAAATTTTAGAATAACTATTAGTAGTAAAACTTTATATCAATCGATTAAATTTGATCCGGTATAAAATAAATAAAACCCCTGACGGTATAAAATAAATAAAACCCCCGAACTTGTGAAGGGAAGCTACTTGTTGGAAAATTGGAATCATACAGTCCGCTATTGTAAGAAATAAATTAAGAAAAAGTATAAATCATTTAATAAATAAATTAAAAATAGTAACTAAAATAAATAATAAAATCTTACTAGTCAGTTTCCCCACAATATTGGCGGCGCCAGGCTGTCGGCCCTTAGAATTTCTAAAGTCACACCTTTTGAGTGCTAATTGTCACAGGTAAAGTAGAGGTCATGTCATATTATGTGACCTCGCTCTCTGCTAAGCTGATAATTGCAGACGAGAGGTTGTGTTCGTTCCATCAAACAAGCCGTTGTTTAAGTGTTGTAGGAAGAGAGCCAGAGGCTATCTCCTGGTAGGCGGAGTTTAGCTCCAGGTTCCTTCTTAAGTACCGGAGGAATTGTACATTTGGGAAGAATAGGCAGAGAGAGAGAGAAACCTTGCTACACCAGCCCAGACTAGGCTTGTCTCAGGCCGATGGGGGACTTTGAATGTTAGCCACCGTCCTCTCTACCATCTTATACTTTGAGACTTTGGCGAGTTGAATGAGAAGGTTGATATGTATTTGGCGTTTTCCAAAGTTATATGTTGTGTGATTTTTAGAGGCTGTCAGTCAGACGTGGTTGTTCTCAAATTATTGTGTGTTGACTCAAATTCTGAAGTAATGTTGATACTTGAGAGTCAAGAGGAAAGAAATTATGATATCCATTAGATTGTGAATACGAGTGAATATATAATTATGAATGTCTACTTGATTTTTTACAAAAATTAGTTGTCTTTAATTCTGATCCCTAGATCTTGTGTTCTGGTCTATGATATAGTGAAAGGTAGAATGGAGAGCACTCTGAAGTTTATTGGCTAAGATTATGACTTAAAAGATTCTTGAATATATGATATAAATTCTTACGGTTGTTACTTAAAAACATCAGATAATATTGTGGTATAGACAAGTGCCATTCTTTGTCTTATAAAAAACTCTTGAATGGATGGTGGCAGCCATTACTCCCTTCTTTCCTCTTCCTCCTTCATTCCTTCCCTGCACCTTTCCATTCTTTATTCTAGTACAGTACTTTCTTTCTACTTCTACCTCCTCTATCTACCTCTCATGCAATTTACTTACTCTAACCCATTTTCTCGCATTGTAAACTTCCTCTATTTCTGTAATTTCCGATACGTTACATAAAATAAATTCGGTCAAACGTTTCCGTAGTTTTTAAGCATACTCCCGCCGTTTACCCACTCTCATGGATTACTGGAAAACGATGACCGTGAATTCACTCGGGTTACAGTATTATGTTTTCCAAGAGCGAGGGGGAGGGGGATAGGAGGAGGGTGGAAGAGTTTAGAAGTGTGGGAGGGGTAAGGGGAGATATAGGGAGGGAGAGAGCGCCAGGGGAAGGGATAGCAAGACCTGGGCGCCGCCGGGTACCCCATCCAGTTATCAATATAATAACCACTATGGTTTACGGTAAGCAAAGTTAATTCATTATTATTAATGAGCCTATATGTTACTACACAAATCAAGATAACTCTGGTAATGAGCGGAAGCCAATATGGTGTAGTAAGAGGCCAGACCATGTTACAGTGACGCCACACACCTGGGAGACAGCAACTATCTCCACGTTCCTCAAATTAGAAATCAGCCCAAGCTTCGTCTTGAGGCAAAGCTCAGCACCGTAAGCCATATTGATACTCTCTCCACAGAGCATTCTCTCTCTCAAATCATATACACTGATAGTTCCCTACACTGCACCACGGGTGCAGCTGGAAGTGCAGTTGTCCTGACAATGGGCGATGGCCTATACTTTGAGTGGGGAGTCCGTATAAACAACTGGGCCTCTACCCTTCAGACCGAACTATTTGCCTTGCTCTTTGCACTGAAATGTGTACAAATCTCCAAACTTGATACATTACTTGTAAGTGACTTCTTATCATCTTTAATTGTTCTAAACTCTTTAAGACATAACTGTAACATGCGCGTCCGAAGCTAGACACAAATACAACAAAATTATTAAAGATGGTAACAGAGCCCATTTCATCTGGTCTCCAACTCATGTTGGCCTCCGAATGCATGATAAGAGCTGATAAGTTAGCCAAAGAGTCTGCCTTTAAAGGAGATATTGAGTGTAACCTTGGATTGTCAATGAGCAATCTGTGAGCAGCAGTACACCGAGAACTTCAACAAGGTCATGTAGATCTGAGACTAAGTGAAATCGACACCAGTAATTCCATCTATCATCATACTATCATGCAAGAGGAGCCACACATCTATGGTTCATCCAATAAAATCAGCAGACTTCTAGATGTTACTACTGCTCGGCTTAGACTCGGTTACAAGTATCTCTGGGAATTCTCATTATCTGCTGATGTAGATCTGACCAAATGTAAACTGTGTCAACAAAATTATTCACACACCCACCGTCACTATGTGATGGAGTGCAAAAAGATACGTGAATTCAGAGACAATTCTATAACCAATGTTCCAACGATGTGTAAATATTTCTTTTAAATTGATCTGCTACCAGAAATTTTAGCCAAATATCCCCAGTTTGCTAACTGTATGTAGTAACTAAGTGATTGTAACCTATCCACCGCTGCCCACTGGATGGGGGGGCGGTGTGCAGGACAAACATATCAATTGTGATACTAGGCTCTCCACACATGTCAGTTGCTTAATTTAGAAACTGTACTTGTGATAGATCTCGAACCCATTGTTGATGTGACGACTTATACTGAATTTTGTAACTAGTTCACCAAGATTATAACTTACTTAGCTAAATGAATTGTGGGATTCAGTCCCTGAGCCCATTATGTGCCTATGTAAGTAAGAATTATCAAAAGGCACCAAACCGGGAAGGCTATGTACATGTGCCTATGTAACCCTTTACACTACCGCCCACAAGATGGGTATGGGGTGAATAATAAATGAATTAAACTGAACTGAACTTCAACCCATGTTACAGTGACGCCACACGCCTGGGAGACGGCAACTATCTCTACGTTACTTCAACTCAAGTTAAATCATCACTCACACTAATTACTAATAGTCTTACGTCTGGAAAACATTACTTAAGCCACTGTTAAAGAATTTTCTGTGATCCCGGGAAGACCCATTCTTGAACGACAGAAAACGGACACGCCCCCCATGGTGCCCTGGAAGGTGGAGAGACTGAAGCAAACTCTTGGGACATTGTAGTGCTTCAAAACATCATTGCTGTTCTATGCTGAATACGGATCCAACCTGTAATTGGATGGAATGTCTCTTAGCACAATTCACAATTGGCTTCCTTCTCGGCTCACAATCAGGGATCCTGGGTTCGAGACCCAGGCGGGACAAAAATAGCTGGGTACGTTTTCTTTTACCTGATGCCTCTGTTCACCTAGCAGTAAATATGTCCCCGAGTTAGATAACTGTTGTGGGGTTGCATCCTGGGGTCAGTAGTACTACCTTGATGGACCTCGATAAAAGCCTAAAGTATTCACAGGCTTCCTGTTCCTCACAAAATATGAAGTAGAAACAGGTTAGGGGGGAGGTATCTTTGACAAATCGCTGGCTTCCTGACCCCATCGAAGCCACTAGAGGTGTGTGATATCTCTAGGCTCCAAGACAAGGGTATTGAAAGTACACCATGTCTACCCAACCCATCAGTTTATTGACCTCCAGTGGTGTGAGGTGAGGTTCACTCAGCCAGTACTCATACTCATCTCTCATCCAGTGGCGTGAGGTGAGGTTCAGTCAGCCAGTACTCGTACTCATCTCTTCTCCAGTGGTGTGAGGTGTGGTCCACTCAGCCATTACTCATACTCATCTCTCCTCCAGTGGTGTGAGATACACTCCGCAAGAACTCATACTCATCTCAATTCCGGTGGTGTGAGGTGACCTTCACTCAGCCAGTACTCATACTCATCTCTAGTCCAGTGGTGTGAGGTCAATCTGTCCTCCTACAAAGAATGTCGCAATTTGATCGTATGGGTTACACAAGGCCAAAAATTGTCGTACTAGAAATGGAAGCGGCACGCAAAAGTGACGTACTGTCCCGTTTTCTGTTTTGGGTCCTCTGGTAGGTTAGGAGAGGACACTTTAATCTGACCGCTTTCTTGACGTTGGGAAACCCTAGCAGGACGGAGTGGTGAGGTGACGTTCACTCTGCCAGTACTCATACTCCAGTGGTGTGAGGTGACGTTCACTCGGCCAGTACTCATACTCATCTCTCATCCATGGGTCCGTTTCGCTGTTAATCCCTGAACTTTTGCAAAATTTTGTGCACGCATCATTAAGTAATCACGAGGTGCTTAGGCAGCAAGGCAACACAATACAAACACCGGAACAGAAACACGTTGAACTGAGAGCCCGGAACAGAGAGGTATGGGCTACGAGGAAAGGTTGAAGGAGCTGAACTTCACGTCCCTGGAAAACAGAAGAGCAAGCGGAGACATGATAACCACCAACAAAATTCTCAGGGGAATTGACAGGGTGGACAAAGACCCGTGGTGGAAGTTTAAAGAGCAAGGGGTGGAAAAGTTCCATCCGTGATCTTCAGCACGGGTGGAACACGAACAAGAGGATACAGGTGGAAACTTAGTACCCAAATGAACCATAAAGACGTTAGAAAGAATTTGTTCAGTCCACTAGTTACCAAGTGGAATGCTTTAGGCAGTGATGTGGCGGAGGCTGACTCCACGCACAGTTTCAAATGTAGATATGATAGAGCCCAGTAGGCTCAGGAACCTGTACACCAGTTGATTGACAATTGAGTAGCGGAACCAAAGAGGCGAAGCTCAACCCCCCGCAAGCACAACTAGGAGAGAACATAAACACATGTATTAAACATATCTGCTTCGTCAAGTTGCGTACTTAGGGACAGAACTGCTTCGTCAAGTAGCATACATAGGGGAAGGTCTGCTTCGTTAAGGAACGTACGTAGGCACAGATCTGCTTCGTTAAGGAGCGTACGTAATAATAATAATATAATAATTTTTATTTAGGTAAAGGTACATACATAAAGAGACTTTACAAAGTTTGTTGGCTTTATAGATAAGAGCTAGTACATACAATGCCTAAAGCCACTATTACGCAAAGCGTTTCGGGCAAAGCGTAAGGGTAGGTCTGCTTTGTTAAGGAGTGTGCATAGGGACAGGTCTGCTTTGTTAAGAAGCCTACGTAAGGGCAGGTCTCCTTCGTTTCGGAACGTACATAGGAACAGGTCTGTTTCATCAATGAGCGTACTTAGGGACAGATCTACTTCATCAAGGAGCATATGTAGGGACAGATCTACTTCATCAAGGAGCATATGTAGGGACAGATCTGCTTTGTCAAGGAGTGTACGTAAGGACAGATCCAGTTCATCAAGGAGTCTGGGTTTAATGCTGGTACTGTATACAACACAGCTCTCATATTGGCCACATGTAATTAATTCGCGGAATTATTTCTGGTTCCGTTTTGTAATGTTGGTGAATGTGCGCGTGTTGGTAATGTTATCCTGTTCATACGCACTCCAGGTGAGAGCTTGGCGGGGTCTACTAGACTGTAAATTAATAATTATATTAATAATAATAATAATCAATGTAATTATTATTACAACGATGCACGCTGTTTGAAGAGTAAACTTAACGTTAATATATTTTTTGGTTTCAATAAATTCAGTTAATTTCCCAATCCAGCTGTACTCCTTACAAAAGAACTATGATATATTACTATAAAATATTATAAAGTTGGAGACTTTATTGTACATAGCTATATCAGGGGAAAATAATTATTTTAATTAATTAATTTAGGCTTGTCTAGCAACCTAACCACTTGACAAAGAACGAAAATGGCCATAAAAGTACATTAATAACTGTCAAACAGGTATAGAACACTTCCCTATTTGCTAGTGAAGGCGTACTGATGATAGATCTGGCGTCCTACAACACTTAAACTAGAGGGAAATATTCGTAGAACTTCGCGCATGAGCTCGCAGGAAAGACTTTGTTGTTAGTAATAATGGCGACTCTTTCTTCCCCGGTCAAGCGACAAGTCGAGAAAACGGTTCAAAATCTGCCCCTTTATGGACAAACGGAGAGAGATCTTAAATTTATCGGTAAATTTAGTAGATCCAGTCATAGAGAATATTTTGTTATCAATTTTAACCCCCTAGACTGGTGTTTTAAAATGACTGATTAATATTTAATGATGTATATTCTGGTGACGTGGCAATTATATCCACATTTTCTCCGGGGAATTTCCAAATTTTAATTTTCTTTGAATGATTGAATAAAATACTTTTGTGTTAATACAGAGTCAGCAGCAAAAATTATCTGCATCTTGTATTGAAAGTTAGTAAATGGTATCAGTATTTCCGATACCAGAGATGGTGTCCCTCCCACAGCAGGAGAGATGGTGCCCCTCCCACAGCAGAAGAGATGGTGTCCCTCCCACAGCAGGAGAGATGGTGTCCCTCCCACAGCATGAGAGATGGTGTCCCTCCCACAGCACGAGAGATGGTGTCCCTCCTACAGCACGAGAGATGGTGTCCCTCCCACAGCAGAAGAGATGGTGTCCCTCCCACAGCAGGAGAGATTGTGTCCCTCCCACACCACCAAAGATGGTGTCCCTCCCACAGCACGAGAGATGGTGTCCCTCCCACAGCACGAGAGATGGTGTCCCTCCCACAGCAGGAGTAAGATGGAGACACAAAGAAGCGCCGTGCTCCACAACCGTAATATATGTGACGGTAATTGGTGAGCGGCGGCGTGACAGCGGGCGGTGAGGGCGTCACCCGGCCAGGAACGATGGACTGGCCAGAGGACATGTTGGACTGTCTCGCTGAGGCGCCTCATTCATCATGCTGTCTGCAGGGCACATGTCGGCACTGGAAGTCTTGATGCTGTCTGCAGGGCACATGTCGGCACTGGACGTCTTGATGCTGTCTGCAGGGCACATGTCGGCACTGGACGTCTTGATGCTGTCTGCAGGGCACATGTCGGCACTGGACGTCTTGATGCTGTCTGCAGGGAACATGTCGGCACTGGACGTCTTGATGCTGTCTGCAGGGAACATGTCGGCACTGGACGTCTTAATGCTGTACATGTCACCCACGACAAGCGGACCACAGCTCCAGGCAGCCTCTTATATCTTGCAACGTTTCACTCTACAAGGTTTTCACCTCGCTGTCGACTTTTAAAACTCTTTAGCCTAGTATGTTTCAGCCCGTAGCGCTGTAAGCCACAAACATACATTCTGAAGTTTGTAATACATACTTGAGAACGTTCGAGGTAAACATATTCTTTACTAACATTTGTTCAGTTTAACAGCTCAACATATGAGAGGAAAGAGAACGCATTTTTTTCTTTATTTAAAATCAATACAATATAAATACATATAAAAGAAATATCCAAAACATCTGTCCTTATCAAACTATATAGAGCAGGACAATGTTAAACAAGCACAGACAGAAAACTTGACAACAGCATAAACACACAATAAGCCAATACCACCACAGCATGACAACACTTTCCATCCAGGGGGGAAGGAAAGTGCCAATTACATTAACAGCAAAAGAAACTATAATAAAACATTACACATCAAAGAATACACAAAATGGTACATGAAACACAGCAGAATACACAAATCTTAAATCAAGAACATATTCTACAGTAACAAGCGCAAACTAAAACACAAAAAAGATCACAAACATTCATATGGAAAAAATGGCAGAACACAATTGAAAACTAGCAATGTAAACAAAGCACAGTAACAAACGCAATCAAGACAATAAGCCATAAAAGCAAAGTAATACTGTACTACAAAACACGGACATAACTTATCTGTAAAGTCTTTGAACCCCAAACATTGTACCGTACCCGATCCCGCAAAAACTGCAGATTCCTGTCCACATAATACCCTTCTTGCCTCCCTATCCAGAGGCGAAATATATAATCTGCTAGTAACACCGTCAATGTATTACGAACCTTCACACTGGAGCAGTGGAAACTAAACATCAACATCCTCAAGGGTAAACAAAGACATTAGCCCCACACAAAGTGGTAATCGTGCCTCTCAACCAGACTACGAGAGAAGTTATATGTTTACAAAAATAGAAAACATGTAGCAGAGTCTCGGGCCCTTCTCAGTAATCACACTTGTCACTACTCCTAATACCCAACATGTGGAGTCGAGCATTAGTAGGGAGGGGACTCGTGCAAGTACCTGTACATCAGTTCCCACCCGTTGTTGTGGCACAATATACTTAACATTAACATTTCCCCACACCTCATCCCAATTAAAGAGAAGGGAATGTCTCCTCCATCACAGGAGACTCTCCAGGGAGCAGTACCTCATACACTCTTTTGCTCGGCTATTGCACAGAATCCTTTACGTTGCAAATACGCCGCAAAATGTCTTTCACACATGAGTAATATGAAGGGGGTCACAAAGGCAACATCACTGCATACATGCATGTTCAGAAAAGAACCTGCATTCAGTTTACAATAATAATGGCCCAAAATGCTTACACCATCCCAATTCAACAGCTCATTCATAGATATTATACCCACAATAGCCAACAACTTATAAAACACATACTGGACGCCCACCCCTCCTCCTCCTACTGAGACAAAACGTCAACCGCCTGATAGGCTCGTACCTACCACACCACATATATCTAAAAATCATCTTATCAATTTCCATCGCCACTCTTCTACTTATCGGCAAGCAGTAAGCCACAAACAATACTTTCGATAACACCTTGCAATTTACCACACCCGCCTTGTGGTACAGGGTCAACCGTCTCGCAAACAAGAGGGACGTCACTACATCAACATAAGGCAACACACCCTCCTAGTTCCTCCTCACTGTCAACTCATAGGATCAACACCATGTCACTCCAAGTATCTTAATACACTCAACCACTGGAACCCCAAGCACCATCCCTGGTGAACTTTGAAGCCCAACGACCAAGACCTATCATACACCACGTCTTCTCCCTAATGACCACGGCACCCGTTGCCTTTTCAAACATCAACACATCCTGGGCAGCCAACACAGACCCCTCATCCAATACAAATACCGTAGTGTCATCAGCATACCCAA
This sequence comes from Procambarus clarkii, assembly GCF_040958095.1. NCBI lineage: Eukaryota > Metazoa > Arthropoda > Malacostraca > Decapoda > Cambaridae > Procambarus > Procambarus clarkii. Next base: position 45,830,542 of record NC_091171.1, read on the forward strand.
TAACCTTTTTTCTCTATATTATAAAATTACATAAATGCAATTAAAAGGCAAGGTGCCGAAACATCATAAGTGTCAAACACCGCAGGATACAACAACAACAGAGCACCATACTAATATAAAACAATACACCAAACCAATACAAACAAATACAACCCCCAATACATAAACATTCAACCATTTGTGTAATACGTGGGCATGCACCAGGTACAAACCCATGCACACATAAAAGGGAACAGAACTACCCTAGGGAAACACCCCGAAGGCACTGCAAAAACAGAACCAGGACCACATAGCAAGGAAACATTGAATACACAAATGAAAACAATATATACAAGAGGCTAATACACGTACCCAGGGCGCTGAGCATAGACGAGCACCATACGTATACCATCCACACAGTTAGAATAGCATTTTAAATGCAGTACAATCTACTTCTGTGGTTGAATGTTCAATAAATCACTGAATTATGTGTTTAACAGATCTCTAACCCTGTCCATGGAGGACAGAAGAAAATGTATATATTCTGATTAGTATTGTAAATGTGTGGCCACGTCTGTGGTAGAAAATAATATTTTCTGTAGAAAATATAATAAAATAATATAAATATAATTATTATTATTATATAGAAAATAATAAATAATAAAAAATCCACACAAGTGGAACATCGATATAGTACCGCATGTACAGTGCACCAGTAGCACAGAACAGAAATACATATGATATAAGAACACACACAATGAACTCAACAAACGGAGGCCGTTACCACCCAACAAAAATGATTAGAAGCAAGTGCAAGAAGGCAATATAAGGGAAACCTTCAACCCCAAACATACAACCATCCACAGCTAAACAAGACAATATAAGGGAACACGGTCAAATGAAATGCCAGACACAGGACCTGAAGTAACAACATATATTAACAACCAACCAGACCCATCACACAACACATACCCAGAATGATCTGCACAAGCAAGGAGGGGGAGACACATCCAAACCTCACTACATGACACGCACACACAGAAGGCCCACATAAACAGTAGGGGTCTAACTAGGGGTCCCACACCAACCATGAGGCGGGTAATTTTTCACCAGTTCCTGATCTTCCCTCGGAGAAGTACCCATAGGCCTCCGAGGAGCAGGGGTGCTTGAAGAAGGGGGGGAGACGGGAACTCCTAAAGGAAGGGCGACAGACCCCCCTCTTTAATACCAACTGCAAATCATGCCTGTCACGCCCACCGCACAAGTCAACTAACCCTCCCCCACCTTGGGCCACTTCCACTGGGTGCACTGGGGGTCCCACAGGCCGGGACTGGAGAGGAGGCAACCTCACCCTGATCCGGCTCCTCCACATCCACCACACACCCAAACTATCCTCCATTTTCTCCACCGGTTCCTCACCACCAAGGAACTGCAACCTGGCAGCGCCCTTTCTGCGTTTTAGCTTGGGGACAAGCTCAGCCGTATGCGACGCTTCCTGAGGCCGTCGAGGCGGACAAGCACCCTTCATCGGAGAGTCAGCTGGAAGTGCCACCTGAGAACAGGGGGGCAACCCCACACCTCAAATGGCTCCACAGGTGGAGCAACCGCACCAGATCCGCACACAACAGCAGAATGGGATGCCTCTAAGAGAGTAGGTAATTATCAAAGAAGGCACCAAGCCAAGAAGGCTTGGCAGTGATATTTAGTGTCAAGAGGACACTAAATATCACTGAGAATGCCAATATGAGAACAGAAATGCATAAGATGAACGATATCAAAAGTATCCGATCCACCAAGAATTCTATCGAGGGACAAGTGACCGCGGGGGGACGGTCAGAAAGCAAGACACACGCTCGTCCTGGAAGTCAGGACATTCAACAAGGATATGCACAACTGCAAGACGGACAATGTAGTTAGGACAATAAGGAGCAGAACGGTACTCCATTAAGTGTCCATGAGTTAAGGGCATATAGCCAATACGCAACTTTACCAGAGCCGTTTCCCACCGCCGGTTACGGTGGTAGGAAGAAGGCCACAGGGACACTATTCTTAAGAGTACGCAGTTTGTTACCAGTAACAAAGACCAACAACGCTGCCAACGGGAAAGGATGGAGGAATGAATAACTGAGTAAAAGTCGGAATAACGAATACCTTTATGGGAGATAGGACAAACGTGGATAGCTTCCCTAGCGGTAGCGTCCGCACGCTAATTTAAAGTGACACCAATATGGCTGGGAACCCAGCAAAACTCAACTGTATTAAATCTATTAGAGATAAGAAACAGCCAATGTTGAATCTTGACTACCACCAGATGGACTGGATTAAAAGACTCCAGAGCCATGAGGGCACTGCGAGAGTCAACTACAACCACAAAGGAGGATTCACAGCGAGAAAGCAGGAGACGAAGAGCATAGAGAATAGCATAAAGTTCTGCCATGAAGATGCTAGTCTCTGGAAGAAGGCGACACATATAGGTGTGGTCAGGAAAAACAACAGAGTAGCCTACACCGCCTGCTGACTTAGACCCATCGGTGAAGATGGAAACGGAGCGGGAATGTGAAGAAAAGTGTTCAAGGAAAAGGCATTTCAGAACTGTAGGAGGAGTAAAAGCTTTAGTGATGTGGGTCGGGAATTTGCAATATTGAGGAAGGGGGGGGACCCTCCATGGGGGTAAGGACGGAACAACACGAGGAGAAATATAGGGGAGGCTTCTCCATCACCACCACCATTTGCACCCCATGAACCTCCACTTGCACATTTGGCTGGACACAAAGCCTGTTATGCTCAACCACAGCCAAATATACCGGTGGGCAAGCGACCCTCCCTGTACTACAGGCCACACCACCGCCTCATTGCTCGCAACCGGCACTCGTACACACACACAGGCTAATTGTCCGGAATGCCATGGTACAGGACAACACCCCCGCAGAGTCTTCCTGGACCTAGAGAGGTGGGAAATCACGTTCAATTAAAATAGTTACCTGTTCAGTTGCACCAACTGCACACGCCGCCGCCAGGTGATCCAACAGTCCACATCTATAAAATGTATGAGGCTGGCCAGCATATTGATATCAGAGTGAACCCCAACAGGAAAATGGATGAGGGTATAATCCATACCAGGAACATGGTCAGAGTCCTGGTGTCAGCAAGTATTTCCTTACAATAGCCAGCATATACCTTATTTCACTGAACGCTCAATACCTTTCCAAACTGCCCAAACAGTCAGGTCAAAAGCCCATCCATCATTTCAAAAGGGGCACCACGTACCGCCAAATACATCAACGTCACACTCAAGTTGACTACCCATACCGTGTTCTTGCCATCAGACATAGGAAAAAACAATCCTCACAACTCTCGAGAAACTGCTGGAACACCTGGCAGTGAACAAACTGCTGGCGAATTTCTGCCACTGAGCACTTCCACGAGCATAATTGCCACTGCCATATGGTCCTCAGGTGTAGAAAACTTGAGTCCAGCTGAGGAAGATCGCTTCAGTGGAGGCAACGACAACCCAGTCCTGGAGAAACCATACGCAGCCCCTGCTGGGTACCATGCAATGCACGGAAAAGGCACCCCAACCACCAACAACCACCACTTGTCAACTGCAAGTCGCCGTCTTCCCCATCGTCTTCGGCTGATGCGCATGGCCCTGTGTCCTCGCCTCAGGTCCCAGATGTGCTGGGTGTTCTTGGTGGCTGCAGAGCATCCTGCTGTGTGTGTGGCCCGGTTCCCCCTGTGGTAGAGGCTGCTGCAGTTCTGCGTCGGTTCGTCCGGCTGGTGGTGCCCATGTTTCTGGGTCGGCTTCCGGCTCTGACGATATCCGGCCGGAGCCCAAACGTTCCCGGCTTTCGTCTTCTGCCTGGGCCGATGTTGGGGACTTCAGTGACGTTGTTGGGTGTTGACGGTGTGGATCCGGATGCGTCGTTGTCTCCGCAGTTGGTGGTGGCGGAGGTCCATGTGCCTGCTGGTGCTGGTGCCCGTGTCTCGGGAGTACCTTCTGTTCTTTCACCGCCAGGAGTTTCCGCAGTGGGGTGTGGTGCCTTCCGCTGCCAGGGATAGTGCGGATGCTGGTGCTGGGCGTGGCCTGGTAGTGACTTTGAGAAAGGATCCGCACTGCCCTGGTTCCCTGCAGTCGTCTGGTGGTGTGCCCGTGGCCGCTGGTGCCCCTGTGGTGGTAACCTATGTCCGGCCCCCTCCTGTAAGGATGCGCGTTGGGGACCTGGAGGATGTGTTGCCGGCCTCTTTGATGCCGCCGGGTCACTGGGCAGTGATTGCCGAGTTCATGCTGTCTGAAAGGCTGGAGGACTCTCATGGTGGGCAGGTTCCATACGTGTGAGATAGATTGGCGGGTATTCGCCTCCCGAGTGATACCATCTGGGTCCCCTGTTTACGGATGTTTGTTGCCAGGATTCCGGATGAAATGGTGTCCCCGGTGGGTGGTCCTGACCCTTGGAGGTGGCTGCATTGGGAGGCGTTCAATGTGCGGTTCCCCCAGGTCATGTTCCCGGGGAAAATATGTCAGCTGATTTTATGTTTTTTTCCTAACTGTAGTGTTGTGTGCCCCTATGGCGTTTTATTTGCCCTAATGTATTATGTGTCCGTGCCTCTCCCTTATTTGTTGCGAGGCCGGTGTTTTGGCGAGTGTTTTTATTCCTGTATTTGCTTTTGTGTTGTTACTTTGCCCTGTGTGTTCTATTCATGCTTTGAGTGTTGTGATTGTTTGTTGTATGCTGTGCTTTCTTGTTGTATTTCGTGTTGTTCATACTGATGTACTTTGTCGGTCCTTCAGGCCGGTGATTTTGTTTGTTTTGTTCTATACTGGCATAATGTTTTATAATGTTAATGTGTTTTATTGTTTTGTTTGCTTTGCTTGCATGTTTGTAATTGTTTTCTGTTTTGGGTCTTGATGTGTGTTTCTCATGTTTTGTTAATTGTTGTACTGGGCTGTCGGTCCTTTGTTATATTTCACTTGTTTTATTGTATTTATTGTCTTTCCTTTGCATGTAAAAAAAAAACTTGTCAACTGAAGACTATACGGTGACACATCCGCCCCTCTGGCGGCCATCCAGCGACTCCATACCCAATAACTGGGAGAAGGATTGAATTCGGCAGGGACGATGCAACTCTTCACCGCCAAATACAGGGGTTCCTGAAACAACACATATAGCACCATGGAGAGTGGGCAGCCCTGCTGAACCGATCTCTCATGGCAAAGAAAGCACTCTGTAACCCGTTGACACAAACACTACTCCTACACTCAAGATACAGCATCCTCACCCCAGGAAATAACACCCTCAGCCACACCCACCCGATGCAAAACCTGGGTAACAAACTCAAGATCAACTCGATCAAAGGTCTTAGACCAATCCAAATTTATCATCGAAGTTTGAATATTATATGCAGTTATATAAAACAATATGTCCCTAACGATATTATTACAACTCACAATCGAATGATCAGGCATTCCACAAAACTGATCCAGCAACACAATCCGACCCATAACAAGCCTCAGACGGTTCGCCAACAGTTTCGATATTATTTGATAATCTTGGTTATCTAATTAGCAGTCCAAATGGAGCTGAATTAAAGACTAAATAGAAATACAACACACACAATTATAACTTTAGTTAAAGCATGAATGTTGTACACCTGATGAAAACATATGGCACTAATTGCCATCAAGGAAATGCAAAAAATAAAAGCATATCCTCATAGCCTGTTGTGAAAATGTTCGCGTCGCACACAAACAAGCTCTGCGTTTTCACATGTGCTCAAATGTCTTGTCACACAATGGTCAGTTACACCCCTCTCGCCTTCCCACCAGTCAACAAGGCCACGAAATGCACAGGTGAAAGTATCCAGCGATAACTTTGAAACTACACTTGTGGCAGTTGGAGCCGGCTGGCTGTGGTCTATCACGAGGATAACTTCATAAACACACCACATCTCCCACGACGATGAGGCACAACATTAATCAAAAACACAATCACGAATGTAAATAAACAGTTCTCACATTGGTTACTAAAACAACATAATAAATATACTGGACAATCAAACCTAAACTATTGTACGATATGCAGCAGCAGGTAGTGGGTGAGTGAAGGTTGTCAAGCTGCTGTATACGGAGCCCGTGCATCCCGCCCCCCCTCCTCACCTGGGCACATCACCGCTTCATCCTGAGCCCGTGCATACAACCCCTCCTCACCTGGGCACAACACCGCCTCATCAACATTCCACACTTCAGTTTCGTTCTTGTGGATCAGGTGGAAGCGTTCCTCAACACTTTTCTACGTTCAGAGTACCACAAAATGCTCATTACTAACAATGGCTTCAATCTTAATAATCCAGTCTTAACGTATACAGAGTATTATCATTGGTGTTACAAAGTCTAAACTTGCATAAAACACTGGTGTAGCAAGTTTAATGCACCATAAGTGCTACAAAATCTACACTTGCTTAAGACACTGGTACACCAAGTCTTACGCACCTGAAGTTCTACAAAATCTACACTTGCTTAAAATAGTGGTACACCAAGTCTTACACAACTTAAGTGCTACAAAGTCTACACCTGTATAAAATAGTGGTACACCAAGTCTTGCGCACCCTAAGTGTTACAAAATCTACACATGAATAAAATCGTGGTACACCAAGTTTAATGCACCTTATGTGCTGCAAAATCTACACCTGTATAAAAGAGTGGTACACAAAGTCTTATGCAACGTAAGTGCTACAAAATCTACACCTGTATGAAACAGTAGTATACAAAGTCTTATGCACCCTAAGTGCTACAAAATCTACACCTGTATAAAACAGTGGTACACCAAGTCTTATGCACCTTAAGTGCTACAAAATCTACACCTGTATAAAACAGTGGTACACCAAGTCTTATGCACCTTAAGTGCTACAAAATCTACACTAGTAGAAAACACTGGTAACAATAAATATCTTCTACACCTTAAGTGCTACAAAATTTCTAATACTAAAAACCTTTTAAAATTAAATAACCTTCAAAATATGTAGACAATCAACAAGCAAGCTCCCACATAATGTGGTACAAAATCTACAATATTAAAAAAAAGTCAAGTTTAATAGCCTGTAGAGTACACAAAACATCCACCACAAACCTTTTAGATAATAAATGCTACAAGATCTACATTTACTATAAAACAGTTACAAGTTTTCCACGGTGTACACACAGCACTACAAAGTCTACATAACACAGCATGTCCCCAAATGTGTAACTTGCAGGCAGAGCACCATCACGCAGTCTTCCTCCTTCAGTGGTTTAAACTGGAAAGTTCACATACGTGTCATAATTCTCCAGGTACACAACAGCGGCACTGTAGAGCAGCTCAAACTGGTCCTGGAGGAATGACAAGAACACTTATGTTTAATCTGTCAACCTTGTACTTGAGTGAAGTCTAAACTTGAGGGAGCGAAAAAACTTTGACTTGAATTCAAATATAACCTGTAGTTGAGTAAGGTAAAGCTGGTACAGTACTTTTGAGTTTACCTAATACTTGATTAAGGTAAACCCTAAACTTGAGCAAGATAAACTATACTTGAGTAAAGCTAAACCCTTATATTGGAAACTGGTAAACCTTATACTTGAGTAAAGGTACACACTATACGAGCAAAGTAAACCCTATACATGAATAAGGTAAACCCTATAATAAGATATGTTAAATCACATTAATAATAATAACACTACACACAATTTTTTCAGTGTCAGAGTAGTTAACAGATGGAATGCATTAGGAAGTGAAGTGGTGGAGGCTGACTCCATACACAGTTTCAAAAGTAGATATAAGAGCCCAATAGGCTCAGGAATCTGTACACCAGTTGATTGACAATTGAGAGGCGGGACCAAAGAGTCAGAGCTCAACCCCCGCAAACACAACTATGTGAGTACACACACACACACATACACTTATGAGCATTACACAGAAGGCTGCGCTGACTTACCTGAGAGACAAAGAACTGTGGTCGAGCCCGACGAAGTTTCACAACAGTGCGGTAAACATCAATCTTGTTAGATTTCTGAATGTTCTCTATAGTCAAGAGGGCGCCAGCCAAGAGTCCACACCCCGTCACCCCGTCACTGCCAAGATCACGCTTACAGTTCACACATAATATTCAGGACCTCATAATCACTCATGATCAAGCGTGAACATGGAATAAGTAAGGAATATTATGAGACTATTGACGACAGCACTGTGAAAAACGGGATGAAAATGGGTAACTTTTGAAATAGGATAAACAGATAGGTGTCCAAAATCAATTTGATGTAAATAAAACTGGACTAAATACCAGTAGCCCTATTACTTTTTTAGATAACCTGACTTCACTTTATTGACAAAATATGAATATAGTGTATTTTGCTTTAAGTGAATGCTTTATTTGGATGTTATGTTTCATTCCCAGGAATAATTGATGTATTAGTGAGGACGGCAACAAAGAGTATGCAGATCATACAAGATGGAAGTAAAGGAGCACCTACCCACAAGACAGGAGGAGAGGACCAGCCTCGGGAGACCGGGGAGACTGCAGCAGCATCTCTGACACTTCGACCAGGACGTGGGGCGAGGGAGGCACTTGGGTCCTGTACGGCCACGAAGTAAGCTGGTACACGCTCACTGTCTGGTGTATATTCTGGACACCAAGTTTAAACATCACTCATTTCCCACTCATGACATTCCTCTCACTTAGCTATATATTCCTAACTCACTTAACTATTATTAGACATAATATTTGAGAAGTGTGGAAAATATTTGGTAATATACGTTGAATGGTTGCTTTGCATACAAATATAATATTCTTTTACAATTATAAAGTACCAAACTATAATGATGATGGAATTATACTGATAACAATTTCAACCATTCTGACCCCGTTGAAATATCAAGGCACAAAAATAAAGTTGATACCATACCTGCTGGGAGAACACCTCAATAGAGTAGAGGTCAAAAGACTTGTAGGGTGTCACATGGAGCGTGTGGACGGTGTAGCGGCCCGCCTGTAGGTCACAGTCGGGTCCAGGCAACACACACGGAAACTCCTGCCAGCAAGCAGGTGATGAGTCACAACGTGGCTGAAGTAGTTTGACCAGACTACACACTAGAAGGTGAAGGGACAACGACGTTTCGGTCTGTCCTGGACCATTCTCAAGTCGATTGTTAGAATGGACAATCGACTTAAGAATGGTCCAGGACGGACCGAAACGTTGTCGTCCCTTCACCTTCTAGTGTGTGGTCTGGTCAATCCTGCCAGCAACATGAAGCAAACATTAATTAAGAGAGCCACACATTGGTCCCACTGAATAATCTTTTGATTTCAGTTTTTGTACAGAGGACTAATTTTCATACTTCAATTATGCTTCAAGATAATTATAGGGTCGTGAATCACACAGTAATTATAAAATTGAGGAACCATCCGAACAGTTATTGCCTTAGGATGTGTTAAAATACCCACGTTGGTTGTAATGAAATGTCAAATGAACCAATCCACAAGGGCCGTGACAAGGATTCGAACCAACGTCCGAGAGCATCCCAGATGCTGCCTTAATCGACTGAGCTACGACAAGGTAAAAGAATTGCAACCAGAAATTCTATTGAATAAATTAAGTAAAATTCATTACAAATGTGTAATGAAGTAAGGGCGAAGAGGTAGAACGGCATATTGACATAGCTCGAGTGCATGGGGAATTGTGTAAAATCCTGGTTTGTGTCTCGGAGAGGCTGCAGGATCCAAGTAAATTCAGTAGAATTTCTGGTTGCAATTCTTATACCATGTCATAGCTCAGTCGATTAAGGCAGCATCTGGGATACTCTCGGACGTAGGTTCGAATCCTCGTCATGGCCCTTGTGGATTTGTTCATTTGATGCATCACGCTATTGTGATTTTTGTGTAATGAAATGCCATTTTCTGGGTGAGCCCTGGAAGCTCCCTGAAGCTATCAAACTGACATGTGCCATATTAGTTCGGTGCCATCAGTCCGTGTAGTTCGAATGCCTACTGGGGGCCACGAGCCAGAGCCTGGACCCTTCAGAGAGGCGAAGGGAGAAATGGCGATATGAGCTCTGTATATGTAGAGTTTGTCATGTCTGCCATCGACCAGGGAAAACACTCAGAAATGTAGGTGAACCATTACAAACCTCTAACTGGTTAAAATTGCAACCTACGTCCAAACATAGGCGCAGAACCACCCCTAACAGAAAACAATGAAACAAACAACACGTCATCCAATTAGCAAGCCTGCCTGTTAGCACCTCACCCTCCCCAACAGGGAGAGGGAAACCCCGCTCAGGCTAGCAAGCCGCACCACCCTCAGTTCAAAGAATGATGAAAACTGCCGGAGGGAAGAAGGGTGATAGGGAGCCTCTGGGGCTCACCCAGAAAATGGCGTTTTACCCCTGCGCCAGAGAAAAGCAGGAAGCTCCCCACACTCGACCCCAAGAGGCTAAAGTCACGTTATTTTGAAAATAAACCCGGACTGAAAGGGCCACAACAACCGAGGGAGAGAGAAACGAGAGCCCCTGGTCCAGAGATCAAGAAGGCACAAGTCGCGTATGAGCAGACCCGAGGTGAAAATAACATGAGAGAGCATGTGGAACAGAGCGGAAGGGGCATCCACCCCGAACACAAGAGGGAGCGGCTCCACCAGCGTCGCACTAGAAGAAACAGTATTTGGAATAAGACGCCAGTCCGTAAGAGCCAAGGACAAAACAACCGGAACTTAACACCTACTATAACCTATGAAGAGATAGGAAATGGCGGAATGACTGCCAGGATTGCATACTGTCGCCAAGGGGAAGCCCACAGGTGGGACACCATCGAAAGTCACCTGATTGCCACACAAATGGCGAAACACCCGCATCAAAAAAACAGACACAATGAGTGGAAGTGAAAGTCAAACCCGCGAGGCACCTCACTGGCCCGACCTGCTGAAAGAGGAGCCGTAGAAAAACTCCCGGGATCGGACACTGTGCAAGAAGCGTCTGAAACCAAGGTAGGGCTGGGCTGACCACACTACCATGGGCCAAGAGAACCACTCTTCCCCAAAGGGATTCGATCATGCCAGAACCCGAAACAACAGCTGGACGGGGACATGAAGGTACAAGCACCCCCACCATGATCAGTCCTGCCAGAAAGCGTTCACCGCGAACGCCTCACAATCGGGGGAAAAGGCACCACATATATTGGGTGGTGCTGGAACTAAGCCAATGGGAAGCGGTCCACCTCTAGGCACCCAAACGTCCGACAAAGCCAAGGAAGGAGGCAGAGTCGACCAGCCACGCCGTGGAAAGAGTAATGAAGCGAGACAGGCCATCCACCAAGACGTTGAACACAATGTGAATGTGAACGGCGTGGAGCTACCCGAAGCGACCAGCCCCAAAGAGCCATGAATTGCAGAGAGTAGTTCAAATGGAGCCGAATCATTGAGCCCCGAGGAAGCAGAATCCCCCGCAGTACACGCCACACAGTAGCAAACTCCCACACCTAGCTGTGAGCTCAACGGAAGGACGGAACCCAACGCCTCTGGCCGGCCTGTAAAAAATGATGAACCCAAAGTTTTGAGAGTTGCTGTGGAGATGCAGCAACTGATGCAAGGGCCCCGGAGGTCGAACTCAGCAATCACGAGAGCGGCCGCTGAATGCAAGCTGCACTGGCTGCAGTGCGCCCCACCCAGCACAAACCCACCCCATAACCAAGGCAAGACGGGAAGCCCAAGACCCCGTCATACCCCAAGGGCGTGAACAACACCAAGTGATGAAGGCCTCTAACGGGAGTGAGACTCAAACAACAACCCAGGGAAGATAACCCTGACTCACATGGGACATACTTACCGAGCACCTAGGGAAGAGAACCCTAGGTGCATGCAGCCCAGTAAACATATAGGAACACCTGGCCACCACAACACATCTAGTAAAGTCACAAATGCAAAGCCAGAGAAAAAAGTTTGAGGCCAGAGAGGCACATGAGTCTACGAACTGTGGGTGATGCGGTCTGCTCGACTGAGTGGGGAGGGGGGGGGGGAGGTTGTGGATGACGTGTTGGTTGTTTCGTTGTTTTCTATTGGGGTGGGGGAGGGGGGGGGGTTCTAGTCCTCTGTTCGGTCGTAGGTTGTAATTTTAACCAGTTGCAGGTTTATAATGGTTCATCTACCTTTCTGGGTGCTTTTCCCAGTTGATGGCAGACATGACAATCCCTACCTATAGAGCATTCATATAGCCATTGCTCCCTTCGACTGAGGGGGGAGGGGGCAGGTTCTGGCTCGTGGCCCCCAGTAGGCACTTGAACTCCAAGGATTGATGACACCAAACTATTATGGCACATGTCAATTTGATAGTTTCAGGGAGCCGACGGGGCTCTCATTAGCTACCTGAATAAATAGTAGCATAATAAATGGTAAATTCACATGTATAGAATAAAGGAAATATTTTTGCAATATGGATCAAACGATGAACATATTTAACAAGCTACATATTTCGTTTACTGAGTAACACATAAAATAGGCTACTTCTTTGTATGGCACAAATGCTGTGATGAGGTGCACACTTCACCATTTGTCAAGCTAAATATTGGACCTACTGAACAATACACATAAATTACCTTTTCATATCCATCAAATGTGTTGATGAAAATAATACTTGGACATTTCTTCTCGACCACAAGCTTCCAGAACTTGTTGAGCGTGGAGGGAAGGGGATGCTCCGTCACTATCATGGTGTCCGGCTCATCCAGACCGTCCAGTCTCACTGCATTAATATACTGGGAAAGCATCTCATCACCTTCCATCTTCAAGAAGATCCTTCGAGTATCTGCTGGTACAACAGCTGGGTTGCGGTTTAGCTGATAGTATTCAGCTTGAGATGCCACTTTGAAAGTGAGGCCAGACGGTAGGGCCAAAGCCTTCTGGTAAAGCTCATGACTTGTCCTCATGAACTCTTTCATCTGATCGTGTGCACTGACCGTGGGAATGACAGTGTTATCTCCATAGAGAAGCTCATCAAATATTTGAAGACCAAGGTTGTACTGAGCAGTGTTTTCTACTAGACGAGCTCGACAATCCCACAGTCTCTCCAAGACTTCCAGTGGGTCCACACTGCCCTGGACCATCAACATCTCGTGTAAGAGCAGCACCAGCAGGGCAGTGCCTGTGCGTCCCATCCCAGTCGAACAGTGCACAACCACACCAACTGGCAAATAACGAACATAATTAGGTGGATCAACACATCAACTTTTAATAGGTACACAAGTCTTGTCGTGTGACAGTTGAAAATTCATCCCGAATAGTGTAGTTGTGTCTCAACTACACACCCCATTTTTTGTCCAGACAAGGTGTACTTTCCCAGCATGAAAGTGTATTTTTAATTACAATGCATTCCCCATGCATTTACACTCTGTGATATGCATGGGAATGACCAGCCTTACTTTGAAATTTATCTAAATTAATTAACAGTGTGTGTGTTATAGGATTAAAAATATATCATTATTAGCATCAATATTCCTGTTCATATACATCATGTCATATTTCATGGTATAACTTTACCGTTTTGAACACCGTCACTAGAAACATATTTCCCTTAATTCCAGACAATATAGTCACGGCTGTGAGCTTCGGCGAACACTTGTGAGTTAGCCAAGTCACTTACTCTGTACCCCATACCAATCTCCCGGGCAGAGATGCTCATAGCCTTCAAGCTCCAGATATTTGTAATATCTCTGTGTGCTCTATATATTCCCTGCCACTCATAGCATGTAATATACTTATAATCTTATGTTGCTCACTGACTCAAAATCTTCAAGTGTCATATACTGTTCAAGTGTACAGTATTTTATTGGCATACTCTTTCTGAATATTCTCCCCTTTCCTGTATGTGAAGACCATATTCATGAAGTGTTTCATAAACAGTTAAGTTGAACAAATTGACATGTTAGGTGTACACCACGTGAGGCCCACACCACGTGAGGTCTACACCATGAAAGATCCACACAAAAACCCCGTCACAGCTCACAAATGTAATATTCACACACACTACGGTCCAGAAAGAACTATGACTGCTAATTATATATATAATTACAAACTAAATTAGCTTTCAGCAAAAACAGAGATGCCAGATCATTACTGAAGACGAAACAAGCACCAGTTAAACATCTCCAGAGCTACCATAGCCAGTTTCCTTGGGAGCAATAATTGACAGATTTTATTCTGAGCCTAAAAATTATTTTCTCAGGAAAAAAATCAAATGGTTTGCCTAAAAATTTATAATTTGTATTCAAGCAGATAATCTTTCAAGATTGTATTGTAAATAAGATATTATTATTATTCAGTATTGTTGTGGACGCAGGACAAGGGCTGACTACAGTAATAACATACACCCACAACCAAAGATGTCATTTAGTGTGACATTTAGTGTGGCTCGTGATGACAATGGTCTACACTTGAGAGTAAAGGGTGGCCGAGGCTGGCGGTGTTCTTCACAACACACTGGCCGGGTAGCAAGCATGGTAGGCGAATGACAACTCTTCGTAACTTGTTCACCACAAATGTTGATGGCTTGGCTTCAAGAACACCGAAGCCAGTACCTGAACCCCATTATGTGGGTGTAACCTTTCCTCCACCACTCACAGAACGGGGCTGGGGTCAGTACCTGAACCCCCATTATGTGGGTGTACCCATTCCTCCACCACTCATAGAATGGGGCTGGTTTGGGGTCAGTACCTGAACCCATTATGTGGGTGTAACCTTTCCTCCACCACTCACAGAATAAGACTGGGGGTCAGTACCTGAACCCATTATGTGGGTGTAACCTTTCCTCCACCACTCACAGAATGGGGAGTACCTGAACCCATTATGTGGTTGTAACCTTTCCTCCACTACTCACAGAACGAGGCTGGGTCCAGTACCTGAACCCATTATGTAGGTGTAACCTTTCTTCCACTACTCACAGAATGGGGCTGGGGCCAGTACCTGAACACCATTATGTGGGTGTAACAATTCCTCCACTCACAGAACGAGGCTGGGTCCAGTACCTGAACCCATTATGTGGGTGTAACCTTTCCTCCACCACTCACAGAATGGGGCTGGGGTCAGTTCCTGAACACCATTATGTGGGGTTAACCTTTCCTCCACCACTCACAGATCAGGGCTGGGGTCCACAATAAACTAATCAAACTACAATTCAAGTAAAAATCACAAGTTATATAAAATGTTGTGATGGGCGGCGTACCTTCAGAATGCGTGAGGATGACCTGCCGTAGCATGGTGGCCAGACTGTGGGCCTCGGTGGGCACGCCGTGGTCCGGCCAGCTCAAGTAGTGGTAGTGGGTTAGTGTGTGAGCAATTCCATTCTTCCACACCTGCAAATACAACCAGTTTTCCATCGGTATTTAAAATTACACTTGGCTATTTACATGAATTAGGCTGACCTGAGATCCAACACCAAAATATGCAAAATATATAAACTCTTCGTCTGCAGCACAATGCTCGGTGAAGATTTTGTGCCATTTTCTAAATATTTATGTAAATAATTAACATGATATAGAAATAATATTAACCCACAAATCTATCTCGTTTTATCTATCTACATCTGTCTATTTTTATGTACATATCTATATACATCTATCTATCTCTATCTACATATCTATATTCATCTCTATCTCTATATCTCCCTCTATCTTTATCTAGCTAGCTATCTTTATCCCACTTATCTCTATCTCTTTCTCCCTCTGGTTCCCCAACAAGAAGCACTGAGAAAAGTAAGAAGCACTGAAAGAACTGAATGGGTCTCTCAGATGCTGTGGTTTTCTTCTTTCTTCCAGCATTTTCTTGTCACTAAAAACTCCACGGAAATCATACAACATATTTCATACTTGACTGTGCAAATAGCATAGTCTTTATAATTGCTAATATTTCGTAAAGCATTTAAATTAGGCTTACTCCGACCAGCCTATATCCATCCTAAACCAATTCCTCTACAAAGTGTTTGTGGCTAGCGCCAAGCATCTGGCTTGTGGATAGACAGACACAGACATATAGACAGAACATCAGACAGATAGACATACAGAGACAGTCAGAAAACAGACAGACAGACAGACAAACATACACAGACAGTCAGACCGACAGACCTACAGACAGCCAGGCAGTCAGACCGACAGTCAGAAAGACAGGCAGTCAGACAAAAAGTCAGAAAGTGAGACAGTGAGACAGACAAACAGACACAATCAGACAGACAGACGAAGACAAGCAGTCAGACAAACACAGACATTCAAAGACAGGCAGTCAGACAGACAGACAGTCAGTCAGAAAAACAGACAGACAATCAGACAAATGGACAGACAGACAGTCAGTCAGACACAATCAGATACACAATCACAGTCAGACAGATAGATAGTCAGACAGACAGACAGACAGACAGACAGACAGACAGACAGAGTCAGACATACAGACAGTCAGACATACAGACACAGACAGACAGTCACACACACACAGAGATAGATAGTCAGTCAGACAGACAGAAATAGACAGTCAGACAGACCGAGACAGATAAAGACAGACAGATTCATTCCCCATAATATAGATATATGCCTTTACCAGGCCACAGGTTTCCAAACGCCCTTTAAATACCACATGTTAAGTCCACAGCTTTCTCTATCCACAGTATATATCTCTTCATTTGCATTAATTAAATACTGTTTAAATATATTTGTTGATATACTTATTTACTTGGCCCTTGTGCCACAATGAAGGAAGAGAAGCTGCCCAACTCTCCTCTAAAGAAGCTGCCCAACTCTCCTCTAAAGAAGCTGCCCAACTCTCCTCTAAAGAAGCTGCCCAACTCTCCTCTAAAGAAGCTGCCCAACTCTCCTCTAAAGAAGCTGCCCCAACTCTCCTCTAAAGAAGCTGCCCCAACTCTCCTCTAAAGAAGCTGCCCAACTCTCCTCTAAAGAAGCTGCCCAACTCTCCTCTAAAGAAGCTGCCCAACTCTCCTCTAAAGAAGCTGCCCAACTCTCCTCTAAAGAAGCTGCCCAACTCTCCTCTAAAGAAGCTGCCCAACTCTCCTCTAAAGAAGCTGCCCAACTCTCCTCTAAAGAAGCTGCCCAACTCTCCTCTAAAGAAGCTGCCCAACTCTCCTCTAAAGAAGCTGCCCAACTCTCCTCTAAAGAAGCTGCCCAACTCTCCTCTAAAGAAGCTGCCCAACTCTCCTCTAAAGAAGCTGCCCAACTCTCCTCTAAAGAAGCTGCCCCAACTCTCCTCTAAAGAAGCTGCCCAACTCTCCTCTAGAGTAGCTGCCCCAACTCTCCTCTAAAGAAGCTGCCCAACTCTCCTCTAAAGAAGCTGCCCAACTCTCCTCTAAAGAAGCTGCCCAACTCTCCTCTAAAGAAGCTGTCCAACTCTCCTCTAAAGAAGCTGCCCAACTCTCCTCTAAAGAAGCTGCCCAACTCTCCTCTAAAGAAGCTGCCCAACTCTCCTCTAAAGAAGCTGCCCAACTCTCCTCTAAAGAAGCTGCCCAACTCTCCTCTAAAGAAGCTGCCATATACTCAGCCAGTACAGTGTACATTACCTGAACAAGAGACACGTTGTAATTAGGGTGATGATCTGTCTTAACAACTTCCACTTTGTAGTCACCAATCATCAGGGCTCCTCCAAAATCCAGGTATTTACCCACATTTTCCTGATAAAATAACACGGAAATTGTATTTATTTATTATGTATATATATCTCCCATAAACCAATTGAATATGTAACTACTTATTATGTACGAGTTAAATCTAATTTCATTAGCTTAATTGCCGTAGTTTTTAGTTCAATAAATAGAGCACAGTGAATATAATCTAATAAAAAGTTATACAAAAAAATTCTATGCCGAATAATAATGGACTATACCTAAACCTAAGGACATACATATGTACACTAGATAGTGTGTGTTCAGGTCTACCTCAGGACACACGTATTATACACTCACAGATACAGTGACAAGGTAGCTGTGATGAGTGACGTCCGTACCACCGCGGGGCATCATATCCACCGCGAGGCATCATACCCACCACGGGGCATCATACCAACCAAGGGGCATCATACCCACCGCAGGGCATCATACCCACCACGGGGCATCATACCAACCAAGGGGCATCATACCCACCGCAGGGCATCATACCCACCATGGGGCATCATACCCACCAAGGGGCATCGTACTCACCGCAGGGCATCATACCCATCCCTTCATTCTACACCTTCAGGAATATCTGTAACTGAGCTGGACAAACAACTGTAATTTAGCTTGTCTTACTCTTTCAGACACATTTACAGTTTTGGCTCCTGTAGTTCTGTAATGCTGTTGAATATCCGACCAACTAATTTCACATGACTATATAGATTAAATAAATCTAGGAATTTAGTTTGGCTTGATGTTGGGCTTAAGGCCTACCAACCGCTGGAGGGTTATTAAGGCCGTGACACAAGCATACTGACAAGCCAGCAAGTATAATTCCGCTCTGAATATACTCCATGTCTAAAGTAACTCTCAGTGTATATTCACTGGGTGATACAGTAAACGCCTCAAGTGTATATACACAGGGAAATAGAGTACACGTCTCAATGTAAATACCCTTGAAGACAATTTAGTTTTGGTCATTTGACAAAAATAAATTCAAATAATTACAAGTACTTGTCTGAATTCTTCGTAAAAGTAAAATTACACTTTTCATTCAAGTTTAGGGTGATTCAAAAAGACACTTTAATATATAATTACCTTCCCGCCCTCCTCAAAGTTAGCCACCATTATAATGACGTAGATGTGATGTTCACAAATCATCCTCCAGAAGTCGCCGAGGGTGCTCACATTAGCCTCCTTGGGGCCTTGCGAGGCTATGTACTTCAGGACACCTCCAAACCCCTGAATATATAAGAATGATTGTTCAGTATTACGTCGAGTGCGGCCTTTGGTGACATTCTTAATGATTATAATAATATTTATATACATTTTTTATGTAAGAAAATATTAATTGAAGCTATAAAATAATTTACATTTTTTACTCAACCTATGAACCTCTCTCCATGCATATGGTATACCATGTACCGAGAGATGAAGATAACAACGAATAAAGGTATATTGATAGAGTGAGCATTGGAATAGCTTAGTAACTACCAGTTGTGAGTCCCCAACACAGTGTCTTGTTAACAGTTATATATTTAACCTTGAGAAAATTATGTTCATGCAAATATACATACAAATCTCTCCACTGAATGAAGGACATATTTGAGACGAGTTCAGGAATAACCATTTCAAATGAAAGGTTAATATCTGCATGATGTTGGAATAACTCTGTACTCAATATTAATATGGTACGAAATGATTTATGGGGTGAGCACTGGACATCAGGGCTAAGCACTGATATATATGTGGCCAGATCAAGAGTGAGCACTGGCCATCAGGGCTCAGTACTAATATATGTGACCAGATCAGGAGTGAGTACTGGCCATCATGGCTCAGTACTGATATATGTGACCAGATCAGGAGTGAACAGTGCAAATTAGAGCCCTCCACTGGTACTTACAAAACGAAATAGGTACAATATCCATCTGTGATGTTGAACACTTGACACACAGTTACTTAGAAGGTACATTAATAATGGCAGGTAAGAGATACACTTGCTCCGCAAAGATACACTTGATACACAGAGACACAACTCAGAGATACACTTACAACTCAAATACACTTGCTACACAGAGAAACACTTGCTACACAGACACACTTGCTACACAGAGCCACACTTGCTACACAGAGATATACTTGCTACACAGATACACTTCCTACACAGAGATATACTTGCTACACAGAGAGGCAGGATGAGGGACCAGTTCCACACCCTCCCAGGAAATAATACTCACGTAGACGTGGTTTGCGTTGATGTAATTAGAGAACGGGTCGTTGTTAATGACGGAGAGCTCCACCCGCGTCTCGTCATCTGCAAGTATACTGAGGGTGAGGGAAGACCAGGACTAGTATACTGAGGGTGAGGGAAGACCAGGACTAGTATACTGAGGGTGAGGGAAGACCAGGACTAGTATACTGAGGGTGAGGGAAGACCAGGACTAGTATACTGAGGGTGAGGGAAGACCAGGACTAGTATACTGAGGGTGAGGGAAGACCAGGACTAGTATACTGAGGGTGAGGGAAGACCAGGACTAGTATACTGAGGGTGAGGGAAGACCAGGACTAGTATACTGAGGGTGAGGGAAGACCAGGACTAGTATACTGAAGGTGAGGGAAGACCAGGACTAGTATACTGAGGGTGAGGGAAGACCAGGACAAGTATACTGAGGGTGAGGGAAGACCAGGACTAGTATACTGAGGGTGAGGGAAGACCAGGACTAGTATACTGAGGGTGAGGGAAGACCAGGACTAGTATACTGAGGGTGAGGGAAGACCAGGACTAGTATACTGAGGGTGAGGGAAGACCAGGACTAGTATACTGAGGGTGAGGGAAGACCAGGACTAGTATACTGAGGGTGAGGGAAGACCAGGACTAGTATACTGAGGGTGAGGGAAGACCAGGACTAGTATACTGAGGGTGAGGGAAGACCAGGACTAGTATACTGAGGGTGAGTAAGACCAGGACTAGTATACTGAGGGTGAGGGAAGACCAGGACTAGTATACTGACGGTGAGAGAAAACCAGGACTAGTATACTGAGGTGAGGGAAGACCAGGACTAGTATACTGAGGTGAGGGAAGACCAGGACTAGTATACTGAGGTGAGGGAAGACCAGGACTAGTATACTGACATTGAGGGAAGACCAGGACTATTATACTGAGGGTGAGGGAAGACCAGGACTAGTATACTGAGGTGAGGGAAGACCAGGACTAGTATACTGAGGGTGAGGGAAGACCAGGACTAGTATACTGAGGGTGAGGGAAGACCAGGACTAGTATACTGAGGGTGAGGGAAGACCAGGACTAGTATACTGAGGGTGAGGGAAGACCAGGACTATTATACTGAGGGTGAGGGAAGACCAGGGCTAGTATACTGAGAGGAGAGAAGACCAGGACTATTATACTGACAGAGAGGGAAGACCAGGACTAGTATACTGAGGGTGATGGAAGACCAGGACTAGTATAGTGAGGGTCAGGGTAGACCAGGACTAGTATACTGAGAGGAGGGAAGACCAAGACTAGTATACTGAAAGGGAAGACCAGGACTAGTATACTGACGGTGAGGGAAGACCAGGACTAGTATACGGATGGTGAGGGAAGACCAGGACTAGTATACTGAGAGGATGGAAGACCAGGACTAGTATACTGAGGGTGAGGGAAGACCAGGACTAGTATACTGAGGGTGAGGGAAGACCACGATAAGTATACTGAGGGTGAGGGAAGACCATGATAATTACACTGAGGGTGAGGGAAGACCATGATAAGTATACTGAGGGTGACGGAAGACCATGATAAATATACTGAGGGAAGACCGGGACTAGTATGCTGAGGGCGAGGAAAGACCAGGACTAGTATACTGAGGTGAGGGAAGACCAGGACTAGTATACTGAGGGTGAGGGAAGACCAGGACTATTATACTGAGGGTGAGGGAAGACCAGGACTAGTATACTGAGGGTAAGGGAAGACCAGGACTATTATACTGAGGTGAGGGAAGACCAGGACTAGTATACTGAGGGTGAGGGAAGACCAGGACTAGTATACTGAGGTGAGGGAAGACCAGGACTAGTATACTGAGGTGAGGGAAGACCAGGACTAGTATACTGAGGGTGAGGGAAGACCAGGACTAGTATACTGAGGTGAGGGAAGACCAGGATTAGTATACTGAGGGTGAGGGAAGACCAGGACTATTATACTGAGGGTGAGGGAAGACCAGGACTAGTATACTGAGGGTAAGGGAAGACCAGGACTATTATACTGAGGGTGAGGGAAGACCAGGACTAGTATACTGAGGGTAAGGGAAGACCAGGACTATTATACTGAGGGTGAGGGAAGACCAGGACTATTATACTGAGGGTGAGGGAAGACCAGCACTAGTATACTGAGGGTAAGGGAAGACCAGGACTATTATACTGAGGGTGAGGGAAGACCAGGACTAGTATACTGAGGTGAGGGAAGACTAGGACTATTATACTGAGGGTGAGGGAAGACAAAAACTAGTATACTAAAGGTGAGGGAGGAACAGGGCTAATATGGTGAGGGAAGACCAGGACTATTATACTGAGGGTGAGGGAAGACCAGGACTAGTATACTGAGGGTGAGGGAAGACCATGATAAGTATACTGAGGGTGAGGGAAGACCATAAGTATACTGAGAGGTGAGGGAAGATCTCGATAAGTATACTGAGGGTGAGGGAAGACCATGATAAGTATACTGATGGGTAAGGGAAGACAATGATAAGTATACTGAGGGTGAGGGAAGACCATGAAAAGTATACTGAGGGGTAAGGGAAGATCTCGATAAGTATATTGAGGGTGAGGGAAGACCATGATAAGTATACTGAGGGTGAGGGAAGACCATGATAAGTATACTGAGGGTGAGGGAAGACCATGTTAAGTATTCTGAGGGAAGACCATGATAAGTATACTGAGGGTGAGGGAAGACCATGATAAGTATACTGAGGGAAGACCATGATAAGTATACTGAGGGAAGACCATGATAAGTATACTGATGGTGAGGGAAGACGATAAGTATACTGAGGAGTGAGGGAAGACCACGATAATTATACTGAGGGTGAGGGAAGACCGCGATAAGTATACTGAGAGTGAGGGGAGACCACGATAAGTATACTGAGGGGTGAAGGTAGACCAGAACTAGTATACTGAGGGTGAGGGAAGACCACGATAATTATACTGAGGGTGAGGGAAGACCACGATAATTATACTGAGGGTGAGGGAAGACCACGATAATTATACTGAGGGTGAGGGAAGACCACGATAATTATACTGAGGGTGAGGGAAGACCACGATAATTATACTGAGGGTGAGAGGACAAGTGTGAGGATTTCGGACTCGTCGGACTTTAATTATTTTAGTTATTAATTAATTGATTAATTTAATGTAATTTTATTTATTGCGAATAATTGATATATTATTTCTTTCGATAGCTTGGTGGACTGTATGGATTTTGAATTTTTCATAAGTCATATTCCAACACAATTAGGGAGGGGGGGTTGTATCATTACAGTAGCCTATTATTCGAGAATTTATGAATTAACAGGAAAATTTTACTAATGGTTATTTGATTGATATTCTGGAGTTAGTTTTGTACTCAAGGTTTCAGTATGGGTACAGCTGTGGGATGGGTGAACAACCAGACATATGAGCCTCGTGGCCTATGGCGTCTGTTCCCACGTGAAGCAACAGGTTGATGTCGCTGGGTTCCCTGGTGACCACACAACATCTGCCCTCAGAATACAATATAACGGCAAATATACCTCCTATCACAGATATGGCACGTTCTAAATGATGGTAATTTATTAAGTGAGTGTGAGAGGCTCAGCCTGTTTTGGGGGGGGGGGGTTGCCCGCCTCCTAACCTAAATGTCATTTATTATATTAAATGGATTAGTAATCAAATTTGGACTGTTTGAGACAAACCGGATACGAGGTGCTCTCATTATTTAGAGGTTGTGGCTGCTGAAGAACGTAGGGAAGGCTCGGGTTACGAGTACAAACGTAGCTGCCTGTGTGTGCTGCCTCACGAGAGCCACGCTGTTTCAACAATGGCCGCCTCCCTCCTCCTCCTCCTCCCCGGCTGGTGACGCCACCACAACCGGTTCAATTTCGGTCAATTTACGCCCAAAGGTTGGGAGGCGTTGATTTTATTGATTGTTTTATTTGATCCAGTCACAGCGAACAGTTTTTTATTTAATTTTAACTCTGGACTGGAGGTATTAGTGATTAATTTATTTTGAATGTAGATATTTTAATGACGTGGCAATAATATATCCCATGTTGAAGGGGAAAATTCCACTGTGATCTCGTTTTCTTTGAACAAGTTATTAAATTAATTTGTGTTAGTATTTGTTAATGGATTAGTACAAGAACAGCAACGTGATTAGTTACATATTGTAACTGTGATTATTTAACGAGGTCGTTTTTTTCCCCGACAACATGGACTATTATACTGAGGGTGAGGGAAGACCATGACTAGTATACTGAGGGTGAGGGAAGACCATGACTAGTATACTGAGGATGAGGGAAGACCAGGACTATTATACTGAGGGTGAGGGAAGACCATGACTAGTATACTGAGGGTGAGGGAAGACCATGACTAGTATACTGAGGATGAGGGAAGACCAGGACTATTATACTGAGGGTGAGGGAAGACCATGACTAGTATACTGAGGGTGAGGGAAGACCAGGACTATTATACTGAGGGTGAGGGAAGACCATGACTATTATACTGAGGGTGAGGGAAGACCAGGACTATTATACTGAGCGTGAGGGAAGACCAGGACTGTTATACTGAAGGTGAGGGAAGACCAGGACTGTTATACTGAAGGTGAGAGAAGACCAAGACTATTATACTGAGGACGAGGGAAGACTATGACTGTTATACTGAGGACGAGGGAAGACCATGACTGTTATACTGAGGACGAGGGAAGACCATGACTATTATACTGAGGGTGAGGGAAGACCATGACTGTTATACTGAGGGGTGAGGGAAGACCATGACTATTATACTGAGGGTGAGGGAAGACCAGGACTATTATACTGAGGGTGAGGGAAGACCAGGACTATTATACTAAGGGTGAGGGAAGACCAGGACTAATATACTGAGGGTGAGGAAAGACCAGGACTATTATACTGAGGGTGAGGGAAGACCAGGACTATTATACTGAGGGTGAGGGAAGACCAGGACTAGTATACTGAAGGTGAGGGAAGACCAGGACTAGTATACTGAGTGTGAGGGAAGACCATGACTATTATACTGAGGGTGAGGTAAGACTAGGACTAGTATACTGAGGTGAGGGAAGACCAGGACTAATATACTGATGGTGCAAAAAGACCAGAACTAATAAATGTAAAACTCACCCAGTTATTTCCTTTACACTGCAGAAGAAAACCCTATTCAAAATGAGTTAATATCTAAAGTATCAGTGGAAGAAAAATGTTGAATGATTAATGGTTGGGTTAGGTGAGGTTAGGTGGGTTAGGACGTGAGATTAGGTGAGGTTAGGACGTGAGGTTAGGTGAAGTTAGGTGGATTAGGTGAGGTTAGGTGAGTTTAGGGCCTCATCAACCAGTTTCTGGAGGAGATAATAGTAAAAACTGGTGTTAAAAGAATCAGGTTTACTTACAAGGAAGGTTATTCTGGCAGCGGTTCTTCCTCTTATTCTCCGGATGTTCTCCGACAGACATAGACTTGCCAACATTGGACGGGACAGACTGCAACACACACCAGAGGTCACCATCAGATGTGA